>NC_090885.1:72101106-72131106 GCF_036669925.1 Montipora capricornis | reverse complement strand
CCAACGTCAGTGGCTTCATAGCTCAATATGGATAGAGGACGATAGTTCCTCTATCTGTTTTATCATCTTTCTTGTGAACCGTCGTCAATTTAGCTGTTTTCCGCTCCGGGAAAACAACACCTGTCCTCAGGCTTAGAGTGAACAGAGCAGCTAATGGGGCAGAACTAAATTATTGATAAGACCCCCTCCCCAATTTAATGTTGCCTATTTGTACCTAAATATCCCGGGAATCACGCTACAACATTGTTTGGGGGGAATGGGGCGAATTGGACTACCTAAGAAGGCTAAAAGATAGAAGAAATGCGGCATAGGGGGTAGAAATGGTCAATGTGACAACAATTTTGTCGCTGATTGTAGATACATGTAAAGTGGGTACACAAGAAAATTTTACAAAAATAAAGCTAAAAAATAGGAAAAATAGGTTTCATTTAAAAGATAGGAGAAAATAGGAATGAGCTAAAAAAAATAGGAACTGGACACCCTGCGGCGATATTCTACATATTAAACATCTCGACTATTTTATGTAATTTCGTAGAGATATTCTGCAAAGACGTTTCTTCTGGAGCTAAGGAATACTTCACATTGCAGTTGAAATCACCCAGTAAAAATATATTGGCCGACTTGAGCCAAGCTCTTTCAAGAACTGTGTTAAAATTCGCAAAGAAATCGTTACTGTCTGGAGGACGATGAACAACAGAAAGTAAAGCTGTAGTTGAGGGAAATTTAACTTCCACCCAGATAGCTTCAATGTTGAATTGGTTCAAATCGTTTCGATGTAATACTCTTCAATTTTCTCTGTAATATAGAACGCACCCTCCATCTTTTCGGATGTAAATTGTGTTTCTAATTAGCTAGCGTAATATAGTTGCGTGTTAACTTGCTGGCCTTTAATTATTAGTTAATGGGTATTCATCAATAATCGATACTCTTGTCATCTGTATTGCTAATTTGTTAAAGTGTTGTTGTGTAAATTTATTGTCTTTTAATAGGTGAGTTCTTGTATTTGGCTTGCCCCGCCTCGATTAGCTTTTTCTAGTTATTTGCGGAGTAAGCCATCCACTAACCACTAGCATATTTAGCTAAATAAAGTTGTTGTTGTTGTTACGTCCAATTCTGTCCTTGCGAAAAAACTTGAGACCTTCAGTATTTAACTCGCAATTCCTGTCCTTGTTGTTCAGATGGCTCTCGGTAATTGCCAAAATATCAAACTTGCAAAGTTTCTGTAAGATCTTCAATTCATCTAATTTATTCCTCAAGCTGCAAATATTGAGATGGGCAATTCGCAAAGATTTAGGCGAATAATCCAGTGAAATGGCAAGATCGGACAAGTGGCACCTCGATGGTTTAGTGTCAATGGGGGTTCCGCGAAACGTATCTTGTTCATTTCCTTCCTCTCTCCCAACAAGTGACAGGAAAGAGGAAAGTAAACGGCAATACTGCCAAATTGAGTTTTATTGTCATAAAAGAGTAATTAAAAGAGTGATTACATGTATATGTAACATATGAAAATAAAAATATGATAAAACACTATCTACTTTACTAAAATACAATTTTTTGACAGAGAGCTTGTAAAGCTTTGTTATTAAAACTATTCCCGAAAAAAGAGCAAGAAATGAATGAGAACAAAGCTTTTCCGGTCACTCTGATTTCAAAATAAATACAAACTACATATTCTTAGCATTATCAACATCCTATCAACATCATTATTAACATCTTAGACAGACTGTGTAACAGGCGGTTTTGTGTTTTCCGATTGAAATATTTCAACGCAAACTTTAAGGTTAACGCTCACATGGTTTATATCGGTAGAAAACTAGCACTCAACATTAACCTCTAATAGTTAAGTATTTTGAAATATAAGTGCTATACGACCAATGTTTGTAAAAACGTAACCCTTCCTTGTATTCAGGTCTGACATGCCCATCCCTGGTAAACCTGATACAGTCCATAATAATTATTAATGTCACCAATATTGGTATAATTTCCATATTTCTTACAGAATGATTATTTTGTGAGTGGGAAACCTGTATGGGATTTCTGTACGGCCCGCCATTGTAAAATGCCATGCATGTCTCCTGCTCACGTTACATAATATTTATGTTATGGTTCAATTTTGTATTTAGTTCAAAAATTTTCAAACCAGTTCCAGTTTGATTTTCCCTTAGTTTCAGATTATTTCAATGAGTATTAGAGAAAAAAAAATCAAAATCAAGCTGCTTTGAAAAAAATGAAAACCCAGAAAAGTTTGAACCACAGCACTTACTTGGATCTTAGACGTTTTCAAAATCTCTTCTACATTTAGCTTTTAAAACTGCTTGAAAGTGACTTGCAACTACAATGTATCCATAAGACAGACTATGAATAACAGATGCAAGTCATTTCTTTTGATACAGCTGATTTGGCCTCAGAACTAAAAAATAATTATCTTATGTGCACATTAATACTCTCTTGGTTCTAAAACAATAAGTGCATGGTACCGTACATGTACAACACATGCATGCAACTTGAGAGTTGAGACCATAGAAATAAATGGTATTTAGATTTGTCTTTAAGTTCAATATTGGATGGTCTCTTAAAAACATAATTTTAGTTTGGACAAATACAATCAAAAGCGTTTCTGTTATGTCAAAATTGGAACATGGAACAAACACTAGTAACTCGATTTAGAAAATGACTGAAAATAAAAATATTTTAAAATGCAATAATTGTGCCAGCCAGAATATATGAATTAAAAAGATAATAATTCCTCAATAATCTGCAACTTACTTAGAACTTTTAAAATGTTATAAAATATTCTTAACTAGCTTTCAAGCATTGTTAAGGGGGAGGGGAGAATCTGAAAGATACCAGCCTTCCTGACTAAAAGCTGACCCAAGCATCCAGTCTTTATGATTTCGAAGAATGTTCAAGTTAACCAGGGTTCAATTGCTTTGTCAAATACATTCTTTGTCCCGTGCCAGTGGGTGTGGTTTACTCCTGAAAATGTGTATTGGTGCAGTGAACCTCTTGCATCTAGACTGCGTAGACCAAAGGTGTCTTCAACATAAACCTAAACATGTCATGTCATTGTTTTTGTTAATGATGATGTTCATAAACTCACCCCCCCTCCCCCCCCGGTACAGCAAGTATGTTAAGGAGGGAGAAAAACCCTGAATAGTACACAAGCTGAACATGTAAAACCTCATGGGATGTACATGTATTCAAGTAAATGGCTTGCAGGCTGTCTCCTTTTACTATTAAGGTGTGACTAATGTGACACACAATCAGTGCAAGACATTAGTCAACAATAGAGTTTGAGTTGAACATTAGACGTAAAGAGAAAAGAGAGACTGCAAAAAAGCAGTTTTCCTCAGGTAATAAAATCCTTGGTTAGGTTATTTCCCGGGGGTGGGGGGGGGCACTTCCTATTAATGAGCTAATGGGGATGTGCCACTGGATGGGGTCGCATTTTCACGACTGGGTTGACTATAATGGAGTTGCATTTTCAACAGAGTTCCCGACAGAGTTACTAGAATGGGGTCACAAATTGCCGGGATTTTGGGGGTGAGGAAATTCTGGCTAGTGGGATTTAAAAATGGAAAAATTTGCGATACAAAAAGTTGTTAAAGAAAGAACTGTAGCGCTGTTGATTTAATATTTTTAACCCCAAGTTTGCATTTTCATAAAGATTCGGAAAGTTACACTCACCTGTTGATTTTTCATGTCCACAACTGTTAGGTTTGACTTTGGGTTGTAAAATCCAAATTGACTGCAAATTAATATTTAAAGAGCTCAAACCTTAACCCATTGACTCCTGGGGGTTCCCCATTGACAAGTAAAACCGTCTGGCGTTAGACAGAGTAAAGTACTAAGTATGGTTGGTTTAGGCCGGTTTAGGGGTGAATGGGTTAATGGGACATTAATGAGTGATTAATGGGACATAGGGTAGTTTTTCAGTGAGTGATTAAACTTGTTTTACTTTTTTGGAATGTTCAAGAAATCTCTTTAACATCTACACTTACATGCACATGTACTCTTTCAATTTATTACACCTCCCTTAATAGCATAAAAAACCTAAAACTCTGATGTGACAAAAGTAAGGAAATTTAGGAAATCAATAATAATTATTATTATTATTTATTGAGGAAATTAAGGGAGAGGACAAAATGCGGAGCCCTACTCCATGGAGTACCCAAATGGAGTACCCCCTCACAGTTTGATGCAATTCATGAATTGGCTGCCATACTGAAGTTTCGTAGGTATTTCATGTATCCCTTATTATAGTGTATTTTTAGACAAATATTTATAAAAAACCGTGTGTACCACTGCATACCCATTCAGACCTGTGTGTGCCTATATATATATATATATACCCCTATGGAATGGATGGGAAATCTTTTTTTGTGCACGGTCAGATTACAAATGGGTATACAGGGGCAAACTTTTGTCTAAATACACAAAAAATAAATACACTACAATAAGCTTAGGGATACATGAAATACCGATGAAATTTCAAGATGGCAGGCAATTCATGAACTGCATAGAACAGTAACAATCGGAAAGCTGGAAAACTCCAAATAAATAAAGGTAATGTGCATCTAAATGCCTCACCATGTTGATAAAGTACCATAAAGACTTGTGTATAAGCCGCACCCCCAACTTTCAAGCATGATTTTGGAAAAAATAAGAACTCCAAAAAAACACTCTTGTAAAAAAAGTCGGTCGTTTGTTCGCAGACGTTAACAATAAACTTGACGAAATCTAATGTGTATTCGCAGCGACATTAAGTTAATCAACTCTGAAAATACCTTTTAAAAGCTTCTTTTTAATCAATTTCCCTATTCCCAGTGACTGACAACAGTTGTCTTCATTGCTAAAGCCCACAGTTGAAATGAAAACGATAGAATTTGTGAGAAAAAAAGCACAAGAGAAAATGCAAAACGCTTGCTTGGTAACCATGCGTCATTTAATGAAAGAAGTCTGGATATGGCAACGTTCGCTTGCACATCAGCTGCGCATGGATGTCATGTGTTGGATGTCATGTTTATCAAGACGTGGAAAAACTTGCCGCTAAACAAGAGTTTAACAACCCCATGGGCAAACATGATGTGAAAGTAGTGAAGGACAATAAAACGGTCGGCCATTTGCCTCGCCAGTTCTCCCGAATAGCGTGGTATTTTCTTGCACGTAGTGGAGAAATCAGTGTGAGGGGACTGGTCGTAGACGACATTGTAAGCAGCTGTGCGGAGGAATGGAGATTCCATGCCAGTTAGAGTTAAACAGTTACTGCTCAAACAAAGTGCAAATGAAACGCTTGAAAGAACTACTGGTGAGCAAGATTCAGGTTTAGAACCTGAGGATACAAACAAACAGCTCCTTTAGGAGCCACCACTTCTACCGGAAGCAATGATCAACAACAGGTTTCAATATGTTTGAGCTTCAGTTACTTAAGGTTTTCTGTTCAATTTGTGACCCCTAAAAACCAGTTCACTCCCTCTGAAAGCAGTGGTCTGGTGTATAAGCTGCACCCGCGATTTTTGGCCCAAAATTTAAGCAAAAAGGTACAGCTTATACACAAGTACACATTTAGGCACTCGGTAGGAGGGTACTCCATGGAGTAGTGCTCCGCATTTTGTCCTCTCCCGGAAATTGATAAATTAAGGAAAGGTAAAATCCAGCAATGTTGGTCACAAACCACCATCTAAGTGGCTTAAGGGGCCACTGAAAACCTCGTTATTTGTCAGCAAGCTTGTTGTGGTTACACTTGCATTTACTTCTTGCTAGCCAGTGTAAACAAACTTATTCTGTTTGCTGAATTTAATACATGATCTCTCTGCTTACCTTGATTGCCAGGGCATTATGACACCATCATCTGGTCCCCCAATGAGCACTAAGTTGTTGATCCGTAAAAAGTTCTTTTTGTATTGTTCTTTAACTGTGGCAAATAAATCATGAAAATGATAACACTATAATTTAGTTTTGCCCAGGACCGCAGAACTTTCAAGAAAGCCTAATTCTTTGTGAGTCCTCTACAAGTCAAACCCTAGTCTTTCTTGATGGGTGCCATCCTTGCTTTCAGGATAAAGTTGACATGATACCATGTACCAACCATAACATGAAAGATAATACATGTAAATTATTGTCCAAAGCATGTTTTCAAGTTTTGAAGTTAATAAACAAATTAATTACTTTTTGCATGCAGTACATTGTATATACAGGAAACCAAGAGAGAACAAGCCCCAAAAATATAAAGCAATGCTTTTTTAATACTGTTGAATCACAAGCAAAGTACGTTTTAATAGCAAAATGTAAAAAGAAATTACTTTAAGGTTACTGCTAACCTTTTGGGGTGCCTTCCGGGAATCTTTCTAATTGCATTATTTTCTGTAGAATTCCAGCAAACTATATATTTCGCCGAAACGGTAATAAAATGAAGAATCCGAACATATGAAAATTTTAAGTTTATTATGGCTTTCTTTAGCATGTGCGAAGCTACAAACTCAAAACCACACATGTTCCCTTTGCTCAATTTCTCGCCTTCACATTATCATGCACAACCAAACAAACTGTACTATACCAATGAGCACTTTATAGGCTACCAAACTGTGTTGGGCTTTTAGGATCTTCTTATTGGTTTCCGAGAAAATGAACTTTGAAGTTAACCAATAGAAAATTTTCCGTTTCGTGACACGCAGAGACGCGTCAAAGTAAAAATATTTCGAATTTTTTAAAAGACTGACAGGTTTTCATGCACCAATATCCGACGATCATTTTGGCCAAATTTCGTAAAAATCCAACAAATCTACATACCCTATAAATTCATTTGAAGAGGAGCTATTCCTGGAAAAATAAACCCCGAGTTTTTGGGCAGAAAAGATTTAACATGTTTTCACACCTTGTCAATGCGGGTGTGAATGCACCCACCAATGAAAATCAACGTAAGGCCCCCTGAAGAGGGTTTGTGACAAAACAGTTTTGAATTCGCAGGAAAAGGCATTCATCGCTGCATCATTAGCTATTGTCGCTTGCAGCAAGTTGAGCTTTCTTTGTTTTCTTGATGGAATCTTTCTTTTTTTTAGTCCAGGTCTTTTTCTTACTTTTTACCCAGGGAGAACTTCCCGTTTCCACTTCTCTCCTCGTTTCATGCGTTTCATGGCCTAGTAAGTAAGATATCTCTTCGAACATTCCTTTAACATAACCGCATCGACTACAAATAAATGGCAAATTCAAAATGCGATAAAGTGAAGAAACCTAGATGTACTACTGCACGGGAGGTCTAAAGCGTTGATGAGTGTTGACGTCTCATAACACCTTGGGGGATTAACATTTCAGTCACGAAAAACACAAAATTTGCAATAACTCCACAAGAAAAATACATTTTCAAATAATTTATTTTTTAGAAGAAAACAAATATAATGAGCTATCTTATGATAACTTTTTAAAGTTTTGCAAAATTCGAGGCCAAAAAGGTTAGAAGTAACCTAAACCACACCCCGCTAATGAGTAAAATCATCTGGCATTACTCAGAGTCACATCTATTAACTCTCACTCCTACACTGTAGGAGTCAATGGGTTAAAGTACATGTAATTTGAGTTTTTGAGAGGATGTAGAGGTTGTTAATTAATCCATTGACTCCTGAACGTAAAACGCCTCCCGCTGATGAGTAAAATTGACCCTCTGTCATTAGACAGAGTAACTGTTAACTCCTACGCTGTAGAAGTCAATGGGTTAAAGTCGATTGGGATGACTGTTTTTGCCCTTGAAAAAACTGTTTTATTGGAAACATTAATAATAATAATTGTTCTTATTATTACCTGTTGCATTAAAAAACTTTGAGGAATTAAGATTGTTTACCACTGGCAAGAAGACATCATACTCATAGTTTTTGTCCTCATGAAATGGATCTGTGAAAAGAAATTACCTTGTCTTTAAAAGTGATATGCTCCCCTTACAACAGAGTGTTTCTCACAAAGAAAGATGTATAATTGAATGAATAGAATAAAATAGAAATGGGTTAATAAACTGACCCAATAATTATTAATCACCAAAGGCAAAAAGTTAAAAATCATGGCACACAATCGCCTAGGGCAATGCACAACCAACAAAATGGAATGTCTGTATTCCTACAGAAATGCACGGAAATAAAATCACTACAAGTAACGATTTTATCCAGTCTTACCATTCCAATAATTCGCCAAAGAAAATATCTTTTGAAAGTATTCAGTGTAAAATACTCTGAAAGAAATGATGCAAAATTAGGGTTTTCTTTCAGCAAACCTTAAGATGAAAGCAATGCTCTAACAAATTAATTAACGATATCATAAATTACACAATACTGCAGATTTTACCCAATTCACACCTAAAGTGCCCCCACTCAGCAAACAAAATGATCTGGCATTAGCCACAGTAAAATCTCACTCTGAGGTGGGGAAAGGTTAAGGAAAGAAATGCATGGCAAGTCTTGAGTTTAAAAGAATGATGCCGAATGTCAAAAAAGGACTCATTAAAACTGGCTCATTAAATCTGGGACCTTCCACTTCCAGTTTTGGATCTTTTGTGTCTTCTTGTAAAAAGCATTTTGCAGGTTTCAATAATATCTGCAAACAAACACCGGTTCCCATGGATCACAATCTAGGAGAACCATATGCTCTACACTTATTACTTCCCCCACCTCCGGCTCGGGTTCCAAAGAAGAGTGCTCACAACAATAATAATTTTTGTTACTATATATGAAAACAGTGGATAGTGTTGAATGTGTGCACTGATTGGCTACTCAAACTCTGGATATCCTTTGCTATTCACCTCCGAGCAATTTGTGTGGAATTTGCACCCGAAAATATTGTACATAATCATTGCAAAAATAAATGAATTAAATTCACCTTTTTGTGCTAGGGAGGAGCGGTGGCCTCATGGTTAGTGCGCTCGACTCGGGTCCTGGCCAGGGACTTTGTGTTGTGTTCTTGGGCAAGACACTTTATTCTCACAGTGCCTCTCTCCACCCAGGTGTATACAATAATGGGTACTGGCAAATCTAATGCTGGGGGTAACCCTGCGATGGACTGGCATCCCACTCAGGGGGGAATAGAAATACTCCTAGTCTATTCATGCTATGGAAACTGGGGATAGACTCTGGCTTGTTGGGCCACTGGCTTGTAAGCAGACTTTTACTTCTTTTGTGCTATAAATTATTATCTCTCTGTTTTAGTACATAAAAGAACCATTCGCCTCAGTGTTGGTGGCTAGTGGTCGATATTTACCTCGCCGCTTCGCAGCTTGGTAAACATCCACCACAAACCATCTCCACTTCAGTGAATAGTTGCTAATTATTTGTGTCACTCCTGCACCAGTTGATCTGCACCTGATCATAATCACACTAGTTGAAGAAAATTAATACTAATTACTTACAAGTAAATGTCCTTGTAAGCAACAGAAGGCAGGTAGGGTTTCAGATAACTGGTGTCTAAAAAGCAGACAGAAAACACACAAACCTTAAGTTTACATCAACATTAGTCTAAGCTACACTTGTGTTTGCCTAAAAAGCACCAGTTCTCAGCCCTGTGTTTTGTTTTTTGATAACAATTATAAAATAAATTGTACAGCTGTATGTACATGTACATTGTAAATAATAAGGGCTACCATTAAGGATGGTGCCTACTATTGTTATTGCGCATCTTGAGATACTCGGATTTCCTGTCAGTGATGCTTACTGACACAGTGGTATTTTTGCACGGTTTAAAAGTACTCTAGGTATCCAAAAAGAAACTTGGAGGTAACCATGCATTTTTGAGAGATAATTAATCTTCAACTTGAGAAAGAACACCTTACATTGCTTTGTATTATAAAGCTTTTTACAAAATATTACTCATCAATAATTATTACTTTGAAAAATGCATGGTTACCCCCAATTTTCTTTTTGGATTTGAATAACACTTGTTAAAATTTACAGTTCCTGCACAATCATAAAATGGTCTGGGGCAAAAATATCTTTGAATTAGTAGGCACCGTCCTTAATGCCTTTATCATCAAATGCTCAGGTTTTCAAATGTCAATCTCTCTACTTTAGAACCTCTGCTGCCCACCCTCTGATCTCTAAGATCTCTAATGATAAGCTAACACTAATCCTGGGGATCACAGACCTGATATGATAATGTCAACTAAACAATTATACAATCACAACACTCCAGGGTAACTCGGCAACTTCAGGAAATATCCTGGTGACAAATGTGACCTCTCAGGTGAAAACGTTCCTTACGATATGCTGTTTTCAGACAGATAGCTGTGCGTAAGCCATGTATGATCCGTTCCAAAAAATTGCATGCCGTGCATACGGGTCAAGTTATCTGTTCAAAAAAATTTCAGAGCCATGTGTAATGTATCAAGACTTCAGTGATCCGTTTAAAAAAATTATCATCTGTGTGCCTGACAGGCTTTCATGCACCAATATCCGACGATCATTTTGGCCAAATTTCGTAAAAATCCAACAAATCTGCATACCCTATAAATTCATTTGAAGAAAAATAAACCCCGAGTTTTTGGGCAGAAAAGATTTTACATGTTTTCACACCTTGTCAATGCGGGTGTGAATGCACCCACCAATGAAAATCAACGTAAGGCCCCCTGAAGAGGGTTTGAGAGATAATTAATGCCATTCAGTCGTTCAAAGTATCCATGTTTACCGTGTTCTCAATCCATGTCTCATCTGTTCGCATGCCGTGCGTTCAGCTGCACGTACAGATATCTTAAGGAACGTTTTCACGTGAGAAGTCACAAATGGCACCGCCATGTTGGTACATTTCCCTGACTTGAGAATACGTGCACTCTATCTGTTCAAACTTTAGACTGCGTTCAATATTATCTGTTTAGTGTGCGTCATTGTTGTTTTATCTTTCATTCTTCATTACAATAATGAAAGGATGCGGAAAGGTTATCCAAACACATGTGGCTTCTGAATCTTTCCCCAAACCAGGAAGTCCGTGAATCACGAACTTTAGGCTTGTCTGCGCAATCTTAGAAATTTGAAAAAATTAGTATCTGTCAACGGTTATTAAAATAGACCCCCACAGAGACTGTGCATATTTCAGAACTGGCCAGAGGTTGTTATTCTTGGTGCTGACCAAAAGAATCGCGGCCTCTGGGGACAAGAATGCTCTGAGACGTGTTTTCCAGTATTCTGGGGCATATTTGAGTAACATTTTTTAGCCAGACATTGATGTTAAAATCAGTTCAAAAATACTTAATTTCTGTCTTTAATGACCATTCTCTACCTGTAGGTATTAATTACAATTCTATCAGCAAGTTCAAAGGCATATAGCAAGATTTCAGAAAAAGATGTTATCATCAACATCACTCTTCAGTGATGCGGGTTTCCGCCACCTACCGGCTTCTAATGACAACCCTGTACCCAGATAGGGATTATGAAGTCATACTCCTGTGTATTGTCCTCCCCCACCCCCTTCATCCTGGTACAAACTACTGATTGGAGCATATTAATAGGCTGTATCCCATAACACAATTTGGTGGTTACGTGGATCAAAGCAAAAAAGTGTCTAAGAACAGCCCTAGTGGCTGATCCATAAGTCTTTCTTCCTAAACTCTCAGTACCTCCATATTGCCCCATCTGTGGACTTGACAGTGAGATAAAGCTGTCAACATTGTGATCATCCATCGTCTCTAAAATAGCTCGTGTTGTCAATCCACCTAAATAGGTTTAAACAACAAGTTTATTCCAATGTCTATTAAAATACACTGAAACACAGGTCACATTCCACAGGTCAGTGTACATGTCACTATGCAGGGATGTCACTATAAGTGCTGGCTGCTGGCGAAAATCGCCGTTTGAGGAAGGGGTTATTACCATATTTACCTGTGTATAATACACACTTTTTTCCGCTAAAACAGCTCCGAAAATTGAGATGCGTATTAAACACGGAATCCATTGTTTTAGACACGCGTCCCTCATTAGCATAAAAACAAAGACGCATTGGTTTTTGATTGAAAAGTAAAAGGCTTGACCAAGATCCACTAATAAATTAACCTTTCTGTTTAAATGAACAACTGAACAACATAGCCTTCATTTTTGAGCGATAAACTGAAACATCAAAATGGCCACGAAACTCCACTGAGTTTACGATGCCGGTCTGGTAAATAACGCTCATTAATTTCGCTGAAGATTATCTGATTTCACACTGTTATATTATAAAACTTTGCAAAGAACACAACTACCTACTACATGTTACTGGAAATATGGACAAAACGCCACTGATCTTCGATATGCTGCGGAACCGAATGATCAAGATTACACCGCAGAGAAGAAAATTAATGTCACGCAACTGTTGTGTTGGCGCGTGCTGGTGATGGATCAAAATTAACACCAATGGTGATTTTCAAGAGGAAAACCGTGCCTAAAGTTGAAAACAAGCACAGGGTTATCAGCGACGCCCAAGAGAAAGGCCGAATGGATGCCGAAGGAATGAAGAGTTTGGCGTGCTCCATGTGTTGGGACTGGGGAGACAAAGAAGCCTGGTTGTTTATGCTTTCGAAGCTCGTGTGACTGAAAGCATGAAAGCAGCATTTACAGAGAAAACACCAATTAAGCAGTAATTCTTGGCGGATTGACCTCAGTTCTGCCTGAAGAGATGATTGAGTCGTATTTTGTCAAATATGGAGTAGTAAAAAAACCTTGATAACACACACACAAGACGATCTTGTGGACGGACAACAAGATGAACTTGTCGATGACGAATCTTGTGCGAGAGAAGACGTGCTGTTCGATTGTGACTACGAGTTAAAGGTTTCAGTTTTTAAACATTTTACATAGGCTTATTTACTGTTGTATGTAGTGGAGCAAATTTTCTTATCCAGGAAATGGATTTTTTTCACACTAGTTTTGCTTTTTGCTCTAACTTTTTTTTTTTTCAAAATGCAGTCCAAATTTGGGGTGCGTATCATACAGGGGCGCGTATTATACACGGGTAAATACGGTACTGGCTGAATTTTGTTCGTCAATCAAAGTGACTGAGAAGATCCCAAATTATTCTCTACATTCTACATTATTTTGATATGTTGGCAAAAAATTGAATATCTGTTAGTATATGGAATTATCACTAGAATTTATTGATACTGGAAATAAAATTGCAAATGAATTGAAAAAGCATTATTTTAAGGACTGCTGTGCATGTCTTCTCTTTCCCCGTATTCCCCATCTTAAGGAATGCACTGGGAACAATCTTGTTACCAGGTCCCTTTGATGCTCAGAACTATGTACTTATTGACTGAGTGGGAGGGCCGGACCAGGGCTTGAAATTAACGAAAAAATCCAGTCGCATTTTGCGATAAGATTCAAAAATTTAGTCGCAATTTCGCAAATTTTAGTCGCAAAATCGCCGCGCTGCATTGTGTTGTCAGCGGTTTAGCAGAAAAATATGAGCCCGCAGTACTTGTGTGTAAAGAAACTGCTGAAAATGGCGAATGATCGAAGGAATGGAGCTATGCACATAACATTGCAGCTAAATTACTATACAATTACACTACCTTCAGAGAAAATTCATAGCGAGAAACAAAATAATTTTGTCATTTATTTATTTATTTATTTGTTTATTTTAGCAAAAGTAGCAGCAAAGAGGCAACTGCTAACACTTTTGTTTCGAAAGAACGAAGGTGACAACAAGTCGCAAATTTGCGACTTCTCCAGATATTTTAGTCGCAAAGGGAAAAAGTTAGTCGCAAATGCGACCGTATTGGTCGCAATTTCGAGCCCTGCGGACAGTAAAATATTTGGCCCTCGGACCGAGCGCAGCGAGGTCTGTGCGCCATGACCGGGGGCCAAATATTTTACCGTCCGGCCCGGCCTAACTCAGTCAATAAGCATTATCTCATATGACCACCGCACTTTTCCCTTTTTTTTCCGGGTAACAAAATTCGGAATGTTCGCTGACGTCGCTCATTTTGACAGAAAAGTCGGGATTTATATAGCAATTGCAACAAAGTTGTTTTAGTTCGCATCTCGCGCGGTTTCATTGCAAAACTATTGCGTGCGTGTGGGGCCGTACGGGTCATATGAAAAATGAGCTTACCGCCTCAAAACAACCTTCAACCAGATGAAACTATTCTTAGCTACAATCCCTGACTATGCCACAGATAAATAAAGTAAACAGCACCAAAAGTGTCTCATAGCCCTAATCACTCTAGAAAAATGTTGTTTCAGGTCTGGGGGTAACTTTTGGCTTAGTTGTTCATCATTGGAGCAGGGACTTTTAGTCTTGACCTGTGGAATGTGACCTGTGTTTCAGACCCACCTCTTTTTGTCTGAACTCCTGACTTCATGATCCTGGATCGTATGATTCTAAAATTTGCGCACTCAATTTTATTTGGTTATGCCCAGTGTTCAGTTAATGATATGCTGAAAAAAAAAGATAATGTGGCTAGGGCTAGGTGGACACGCACGTGCCTTACCATTCTTGTACCCGTGCGCGTAACTACATAGCTTGAAAGCGATTAAATAAAAAAAATACCTGAGATCTTTTAAGAAACAAAGGCGATACTGTAATGATAAGGGTGCAATACCTTGGGAGAATCCAATAATATGAACTCCATCTTTAGCGCTTTGCATAACCGGTCGAATTCGCTCAGTGATGGCAGGAACTTGCTTCCACAAAGGAGTGAAACTCTCTAGTTCCTCATACAATTTTATCAGTGTGATATTGGTCCCTGGGTGTGCTTGAGTTATAAACGAAGCTAAATCTTCCATATCTGATGCACGATCGAGTATTCCATGCAAAATGATCACTGGTTTATAGCTAAAACGTCCGGGGATGAACAGGAACAACAACAGAACGACACAAAGGTCCGCCATCTTCCTTTCATGACACTTTCAATTTTAAAAGATCACTGATTGGTGGAAAATTGGTATTCTCGTTATAATAAACCAATCGCAAACCATGATGTAATCTCAGAAAACACAAGCTTTCCCAATGGATTTAGCGCGTGGTTTGGCGCCAACTTCAAGCAAAATGGCGACTTCCATGGCTTGGAATGGCTGGCATAGACTAGGGCTGTTCCTAATTTTGACATGTTAATTTCGTCGCTGTCTTTTCTTACTATCTCAGCACTATGGACGAGAAGATCATACGCTTCAGTGAAGAAAATAATTCTTCTTCTCTTGTTCAAGCTCTCTCAAGTTTGAAAAATCAAAAAGTGAGTTAAAGAGATCACCTTCTTTGATTGTTCATCGCAGAATATTTGCTTCGTCAACTTGGTTATTTGCATCATACCCCGCAACTTTCAACCGCCGATACCACTAGTTAAGTGAAATAGACCTCTTTGACAATGGCGGCCAAATAAAATATTCTTTTGTTTTTAAAGCTTATGAGCCTTTCTAGCCTTGCTACAACGAGCAAATTTCAAAAGTATATTTGCTTCAAAATGAGGCCAGTAGGTCTAATTAACATAAATACAAAAGAATGTAAAGGTGGTCGCCATTTATGAAAGTGGAGTATTGATCATCGCAGTTTGTGGAGCAACTTGAGGAGTTGCAGAGAAGCTTGAAGAAAAGCTAGGCCTCAACAAAAGTTGAACCCATGATCGCACTTCACTTGTTTTATCATCTGAGCTATCAGGCCATCTGGGAGCTGGTCACTTGCAAGTTTGTTTAATATCCCATAATAGTTGAATATACGAAGTTGCAACTGAGCAGCTCCCTGATGGATTGATAGCTCAGATGGTAAAGCAAGTACGGCACAATTAAAAAAAATCTCATTTATTTCTTTATTTATACATGGAAAATCATCAGTTTTAGTCAAAAAATATACTACTATAATTTATCTATAAAAATTAACTGATTTACATGATTGCAGTGTGAGAGCCCAAAGAAAAGAGGTGGTTGTTAGTCTCCTTTTTGAAATGCCCCAGAGAGTTACATTCTTTAAGATCTTGAGGCAGAGAATTTCATAAAGCAGTACCACTGTATGAGAAGCTACGCTTCAGGTACTCTGTTCGAGGCTTAGCCCATATAAGTTTATTGACTGAGTTTCTTAATCCATAACTGGTGTTGCATTTGTAAAACATATTGTGAAGATACACTGGAGTAAGATTATGTAAAGACTTGAAAACCGTGATAGCCTTGTGCTTTTTTGAATTAGAAATCAAGAGATCAAGTGCGTCCAGAAGAGGAGAAGAACTGACTTCATAACTAGATTTTGTATAAGACCCTTGGAGTTTCTGGAGTTTTTCAGTTAATTGATTGTTCATACCATCCCAAACCAGGCAACAATAACCAAAATGTGGCTCTATAAGGGAATGATAAATCATTTTAGTTACGTCCAATGGAGCGAATGGGCTAAGTCTTTTTAGAGCACCTATATGCCAGAAGATATCTTTTTGAAAATTTCATCCATGTTTTTTCCATGTCAATTTGTCATCAATAAAAACACCCAATGATTTAACACTCTCAGTTTGGCTGATACTATTTACCTCAATATGGATATCGATTTGCTGACTGTTTTGCATCCTTAGTCTTTGATGAGAACCAATCAATCAACGTGAATTCAGTTTTAGCAATATTCAGACTTAACTTATTCTCCATGAGCCAGAGGTTTAAGTTACTTACATGTAATTCATTGTACATCTCGTTTTCAAGGACATTCAGGTCAGAGCCAAGGTAATATTAGCATCATCGGCATTCATTCTAGATTCAGCCTTCTTAAGATGGTTTGGGAGGTCATTAATGTAAATGAGAAAAAGTAACTGACCCAAGATGGAACCCTGAGGAACTCCGTAAGTGATTAGTTTTGCTTGCAATAAATGGCCATTGACCTTACACTTTTGGCTGTGATTTCTTAAATACAACTCAAACCACTTTAAAGAGTTCCGTTAATCCCATAGATAGAGAGCTTACGCAAAAGAATATGATGGTCTAAGGTATTAAACGCCTTTTCTATGTCCATCAAAATGATACCATTAAGCAAACCATTGTCAATATTTACTGATCAACTATTAGTGGCTTCTAACAAGGCTGTAACAGTACTTTGTACATGGATTGAAATTCCGACTGATGGTTGCTTAGTAGACAATTCTCATTAAAATGCTCTTGATCATAGATAATTTTTTCATATATTGTGGCTACTGTAGATAGCACCAATATTGGCCTGCAGTTGTTGACTTCTGACCTTGTGCCATTCTTTTAAAGATCAGCGTAACCTAGCTAATAGAGAAGAGAGAGAGCCTTCTCGCAGGCTGTAGACTTCGCAGTAAAATTGAAAACGTTCTCATTTCGCAACAACATGAATCCAGGCGCGGGCGACCAATATTTTCCGTATGAAATGTGGCAACAATCTATCCTGGATACCCATCGCCTGGATATCCGATGCCTAGCCCTTACATATTCAACGATCGAGGAACTCCCAGCCCATCTCCTTCTACCACGCGTTCTGACTCGTTGCAAGAATCCTTTCAGTTCAGCAAAGACGGCTCAATGCTCGATCATCCCAAACTTCTGCACCGTACATCTTAGTCAGCTGAAAACATTTTGAGATCCCTCGTGTTGCGGTTTGTGGATGGAAACAGCGAGTAAAGGCGGTTTCGCAGGAAATTGCGCGACGCTCACAGCATGGTGTAATGTTTTGTTCACATATTTTGTTCTCAAGTGCGACTGTAGCTTTGCGGACAATTTTTTTGTCACTGGCCGATTTCAAGTCAGATTTATCCTGAACAAATCCGAAATTGCCCTCTAGTGCGACTTGGCCCTTATTGACACTTAATATTTCGTAACGAAAAGGCTGTATTGGGAGGTGTAAGGTACAGTAGCTTTCAGGTGGGATGTCATGTGCTGGAATTTCAAATGCTAAATTGGGACCTATGTTAGCAAACTGAGCGTTGAAAGCTACATCGACTTCAGGTGGAGAATGAAGAGTAGTATTGTTCATTTTGATTTTGTTCAGGAAAGGTTAATTCATTAATCAATTCCAAGTTTTTTTGGGATCATTCTTGCTGGCATCCAAATTATCTCTAAAAGTATTTGTTTTTCGCATTCTTTACTGCCTTTTTCAACTCATGTCTTGCCTTTCTATATTGATTCCAAGTGATTTGGTCACCAGTTAGAGTTGCTTTCTTTTTTCAAGGTCCCGATTTTTCATTTTACGTACTAAATCTGAAGTAATCCAAGGGGACTTTCCTACCTACTCTTCAGTCACTGTCAATTACAGTCATAAGCATGTATTTCCACTCGCTCCACATTTCATTGTGATTAGAGAGAGTAGAAATGGGACTCCAGTCACCCCTGTTTTGAATCCACCAAAAAATTGTTTAGCTTGAAGTTTTTCATTTGTCTTGTTTCAATAACTGAACTACCACCAGAACGGGTATAACTTTTCTGGTCATTCATGCTAAATAGTGATCACAAATACCAAGGTGATTAACTCCCGAGTCAATCACACTCGGGAAATTTGTGATTCACATTCAAGTCAATGAGAGTGTTCATTGAGTTTGTTACTCTCGTGGGTTCTGCTATTAACTGACGTAAACCATAAAATTAATATCAATGATATCATGAAGAGCAGAAATATTACAATCTAAGGTGGATGAATTTCCAAATACATTCCGAGGGAAATTGCAATCACATGGTCATGGGTTCAAGTTCCTACACAAACTGAAATAATCAGTCTCACATACCCAAAGTTCAAATATATGATACTCCATACAATCACTATCAGACACCACTATTGTTTGCATTTAGTGTCATCTTATAAAGAACGAGTCAAGGTACTTGTAAAATAGGGAAGGAGTTCATCAACAGGAAAAAAGAAATCTTTCATTTCAAAAGCCAGTAAGGCTCAGGTTGGCACACAAATAATGATTCAGTGAGGGTGTGAATAATGATATTGCGGGATCCCAGGCTTAAGTGTTCTCATCAAGTTTCAAGTGCAATAGTCTCAATTATCATAAGACAAAAAGTGTAATAGCTTAATTAATTAATGACTTGCCTACATACTGTTTATTTCTATGAACAGGTCATAGATCTACTCGAAGCCAGGGCTGTCGAGGGAAGGGGTAACCCAGTTCCTTATCTTCAAGCTGTATTCAAAGGTAAGTACCTGGTGTAACATAACATGATATCAATCATTGTTCATATGTTACACCCAGGCTATTGCAAAATCTCTTCTCTTCAGTTTTTTTTTTTGCTCTCTCAGGTCCCTGATTTCCCCATCAAACTAAACAAGGCTTAATACAAAAGCACTATGCAGTATGCTAACAATGACATGTTTGCATCATATTGTTATGGCCATTATCTGTTACACTCACATGTATTGTCATTGTTATAGGCTCTCCCATTAACAGTAAAATTGGTTTAGAGCGACGCACACTTGTGTTCAAACATGCAATTGAAATATTAAATGATCAAGAGCTCAGTAACAAGGTACAGTAGTGTCTTTTTCAGTTGGAATATTGCTTTAAGAGTGGAAATAATCATCCAGTGAAGTTTACATTTTAATTATGTTGTCATGTAATGTTTGATATTACCGTATTTTGAAGTTTTAAGAATCTGAACTTTTGTACAGTACTTCTACAGGCACATTTTACGCTTGCCACTCAGGACGCGTGTGATTTTGTACACTTTACCTTGGGGTCACCTCGCAGCTCTTACAAGGTCTCACCTGATTGGAGACCACCCTTGAGGTTTAACAAAAGAACAAATAACAGAAACAATGGACCCTAGGCCTAAAACAAAAGGGCCATTGTTTCTGTTACCCTAGGCCTAAAACAAAAGGGCCATTGTTTCTGTTATTTGTTCTTTTGTTAAACCTCAAGGGTGGTCTCCAATCAGGTGAGACCTTGTAGGAGCTGCGAGGCTACCGTTACCTTGCTCCCCTTTACTGGCCGCAAAATGCTAACAACTGAGGCAGAGCAAGATGCCAGATGGACAGAACACTTCAGTGAAATTTTGAGCAGACCACCACCACTAGTAGAAGCCAGCATACAGGAAGCAGAAACTGACCTAGATATCAGTACCGGTCCACCTACTAGAGGAGAAATAATTGCTGCAATCAAAACCCTAAAGAATGGTAAAGCCCCTGGTGAGGACAGCCTCAATGCAGAGCTGTTCAAAGCAGATCCTGCAATTGCAGCCAATTTTCTACAACCCCTCTTCAACACAATCTGGAATAAAACCACGGTTCCTGACGACTGGACTAATGGAGTCATAGTTAAGATCCCGAAAAAAGGCTCTCTGAGAGATTGCGGTAACTGGCATGGAATTACACTCCTATCAATCCCAAGCAAGATACTAGGGAAAATTATCATATAACGACTCAAGAATGTAGTAGACAAGAAACTTCGCAATGAGCAAGCAGGATTTAGAGAGGGAAGAGGATGTGTAGAACAGATATTTGCACTCCGTAATATAATTGAGCAGTGCACTGAATGGCAAAGGCAACTCTACATCAATTTTATCGATAGCCTTCATAGGGACAGCTTATGGAAAATACTGAGGGCATATGGGATCCCGCGCCATTTGGTTTGTGTAATTAAGAGCTTTTACGCAAACTTCACATGCCGTGTGGGGAACAGTAACAACAGCTGTGAAGTGAAGACCGGAGTAAGACAGGGGTGCGTGATGTCATCACTACTCTTCAACCTTGCCATTGACTGGGTGATGCATCAAACAACAGAGGACCAAAACAGAGGCATAAGATGGACTCTTGTTTCTTTCCTAGAGGACTTAGATTTTGCTGACGACCTAGCATTATTGTCTCATACACAACAACATATGCAGGAGAAGTCATCTCACCTCTGTAATTTCGCCCAACAGATTGGCTTGACAGTCAGCCAAAAGAAATCAGAAGTCATGTCTGTAGCAATCATATCATTGACACACATGATTTAATAATTTACTACCAATGTAACATGATCATCAAACATTAGAGATTACAGTGCATTACATCTGAGAGTGAATGCGTGTACTTGTCTTCCTTCGTCTTACCCGATCACTACATTGGCGACAAGGACAGGATTTAAGGAAAAGAAGCGAAGAAAACACAGATAGAAAATGATACATCCTGATGAAGCTGCTTCGGCTTCACTGAGCATTAGCGCCGCTCCACAAGCCCAAGCACTACCGGCACAGCAAAACATCACTGTTACCAACAGACAGCTCAATATTACACCCTTCGCCATCGACCGTGATCCCACTAACAGCGCTAACAGATGGGATAAATGGAAGAAAGATATTCCGCTTTTTCGGCATTCACGACCCAGAGTTGAAAAAAGATGGTCTAATCATCTACGGTGGGATATCGCGGATCTCGAAGACTCCCTACCAGATGTTGAAAGCACAGACCCACCCGCTGACTAATACACGAAATTCATCTGAAAGCTGGACAAGCACTTCCTCCCCAAGAAAAACAAAGACTACACGAGATTCCAACTTGGTAATCTGCAGCAAGCAGACGACGAATCACTCGCCAAATACTTGGCTCGGGAGATCACGATGAGAACGACGCCATCCGAGACCACTTGATTAAAACAATGTGTCATAGAAGAATTCGAGTTAAAGCCATTCGACAAGGCTGGACTCTTCAAGAAATCCTCGATGAAGCCGCTATCGACCAAGAGACCAACCAGCAGGCGACTGAAATGGAAAAGAAGATTTCTCACGAAGAAAAAGATGTTAAACGCGTCGAAGAAAACCCAGATTCAAAACCATGAGGTCGCTGTGAGCGTAAACACACGCAAAAATGCCCGGCATTCGGCGCCACTTGCAACGCATGTGGAAAACGAAATCATTATGCAAACGTCTGCTGAAGTAATCCTCAAGGAAAGAAAGGCTATCATCCACAGCAAGACAAAACTTGCTATCCAAAAGATTAATAATAATAATAATAATTTATTACTTATTAGGCGCAAATTAACATCTGAATATGATCAAATGCGCCTTACAAGACTTAAGGGTTAGACGCGACAAGCCGCGATCAGCGAGGACGAAGAAATTCCCGAAGACCAAACAATCGTAATGGGTAAGTCCACCAAGTGTCAGGTCACGAGGAAATCGACCGGAAGTCCGATTTGAGCGACACATCGAGCAATGAATGTTTCATCCAGCACCTCAAGATCCACAAAGCAACGAGCCGAGGCATTCAAAAGACCTGCACCATCCTCATAAACGGCATCGAAACCATAGTTGAGCCAGACACCGGCGCAGACACAAACATCATGGATGAATATCAGTTCCGAAAACTGCAAACAGCAATACCGGAAATGGCACTCCCAGAATCGACAATAAAGTTAAAAGCACTCAACCACGACCTGCCCATCATGGGAGAATGCACCGTGAAACTTGAAAACCAAACGAGAGCAATCACCGCAACCATCGTGGTAGTAAAAGGAAAGATTAACTCTCTACCTCTACTTGGAAGACCACGCTTAGATGAACTTGGCATGCTAAAGATTGATGAGACTGGTGGATTAAAAGAGCCCAACAAAGCCGTGAAGAAAATCGAAAACGAGAATCCTGAGCTGGAGAAAATCCTAGATCAGTACAAGAATCTTTTCCAAGGAGTTGGTAAGGCAACAAGAGACGGCCAAGATATACAAATCCATCTGCTTATGAAAGAAGACGCTATACCAATCGCCCAGAAACCTAGACGTGTCCCATACCATCTCATTGAACCTCTCCAGAACAGAATTGAAGAGTTTGTCGCAAACGACATCATGGAGAAAGTCCCTGACCACGAAGCCATCACCTGGTGCTCACCAATGGTTGTGCAACCAAAGCCCAAGAACCCTAAAGATATCAGAGTCAGCCTGGACCTCCGCCTCCTAAATAAATCAATGCTCCGCACACGAAACATTCAAGCCCCAATTACAGAAGATTTTGTAACCGAATTCAGAGACTGTAAGGTCTTTAGCAAACTAGACCTTAACCATGGTTACCATCAATTCTGCCTTGATCCCGAATCATGCAAGACTATGACATTCTCCACTCCATGGGGAAACTACCGGTACAAACGCCTGGCCTTCGGAGGAGTCAACAGTCAAGACCTGTTCGAAGCAGAGATCAGCAAGGTTATATCAGGCACCCCCAAGGTTCTTAATAACAATGACGACATCATGATTGGTAGTAGAGACTGGGACAAGCACAACAAATCTCTTGCACAACTGCTACAGACTGGAGGATCACAACCTGACCCTGCAACATGAAAAGTGCGAATTTGGAAAAGCGTCCATCGACTTCCATGGACACCTGTTTACACAAGAAGGCCTTAAACCAAGCCCAACCAAGATTCAAGCTATCCAAAACTGTGCTCCACCAGCATGCAAAGAGGAACTAGTCTCTTTTCTCCAAATGGTAGCCTACCTATCCAGGTATATTAGTAACTTCTCCAGTTGGTGCGAACCACTGTGAAAGCTCACAAAAGTCAATGCAAAGTTTGAGTGGTCGATAGAACAAGAAAAAGCCTTCAAGGACCTGAAAGCCGCCATCACCGCAGCCCCAGTCCTAATTCCGTACCATCCAGAGCGAGAAACACTCATCATCTGCGACAGAAGCCCCGAAGGACTGGGAGGAGGACTGTTTCAGAAGACTGGCAAAGGATTCCAACCTGTACACTATGTGAGCTGGACTTTAACTGCCACGGAGAAAAGGTACTCTCAAATAGAGAGAGAGGCACTGGCAGCAGAATTTACTACAACCAGGCTCCAGATGTACCTGCTTGGTGCACTGCTTCCACTGCTCAACAATCCAACAGCTAACCTACCACCTGCATTGAAAGACTCGCCTTGAAAATGCAGAACCTCGACTTCGAAGTGATTCACATCCCTGGTAAAACCAACATGACTGACTACATGTCCCAACACCCACTGCCAGAGACAGGGACCGAACGTCTCGAGAAATATGTTTTTGCCACTGTCCAATCAGAGCATGCTGTAGTCCTGGACAAAATCAAAGAAGAAACCGCAAAAGACAGAGAGCTTACAAAGCTTGCTGCGGCCATGCAAACAGGAAAATGGACCAAGACCGATCCAGACCTCAAGCCATACTTTGTTTGACCTAAGAGCAGAGCTATACATGGCAGAAGGACTGATCCTGAGAATTGACAAAATCATCCCTCCTGAATCACTGAGAGAAGGATAATCCAGATAACCCACAAGCAAGGACACTTGGGTATCAGCAAGACTAAAGAAATGCTACGCCAAAAGTACTGGTTTCCCATCATGAACTCTCGCATTGACACTGCTGTGAGCACTTGCTTCGACTGCCAGATAGCAGCAAACACATAGCATACGGAACCAGCCAAAATGATGAAACTGCCAGAGAGACCCTGGGAAACAGTTGAAATCAACTTCTGTGGACCATTCCCATGCAAAGAGTACGCACTGGTGATAACGGACCAATACTCAAGATACCCAGAGGTTGAGTTTGTTTACTCGACAGCCATCGAGCCAGTACGGAAGAAATTGAAGAAAGTTTTCGCCACTCACGGAGTCCCCAAGACAGTCCAATCAGACAATGGACCATCATTCAACTCAGAAGACTTCAAAGAGTTTGCAGCAGAAATAGGGTTCACACGCAAAAAAATCACGCCACGTTATCCCAAAGCCCAGGGACATGTAGAAGGCTTCAACAAGCTGATGAACAAAACAGCTGCGATAGCCCGTGCAGAAGGCATTGACCTCCATGAAGCAACCTATGACATGCTACAAGCATACCGGGAGACACCTCACCCAGCCACAGGAACCACGCCCTATGAACTCCTCATGAATTGAGTAATCCGTACCAGACTTTACCACTACCCAACAGAGAGAGCCAGCAGGGACGAAAAAGTCAGGAAAAGAGACAGAAACTACAAAGAGAAATTGAAGTCTTACCATGACCGAAGACACAGAGCCAAAGAACACAAGTTCAAAACCGGAGAGGCGGTTCTCCTGAAACGCGACAAGAAACGAAAAGGAGACACCCCATTTGAACCGTACATCTACATAATTACAAAGGTAATTGGATCCACAATCTATGCCAGGAGAGTCAGTGATGGAAAAACAGTGTGCCGAGATGCATCCAAATTAAAGCTGCTCAGAACAACATACATCCCAGCAAGAGACAAGCAAAGGAAACCACCTACTGCAAGACCAGTAGTACCACCAGCAGCTAAATGCCAGGCAGCACCAGCCGTAACCCAGGAAACAACACCAGTGGCAGCACCAATAGCCACCCAAGGCATTGTTACCCAACTAGTACCAATTGAGGCAACGCCTACCAACCAAACCCAACCATTGCGCAGATCACAGCGTCAGACCAAATCCACATTTGATGGACACCTGAAGGACTACACCACATGAACTGTGAATTGACCTCAAACATTGACCAGATGCTATCAACAATGATTATGAACACTGAACACTTGTTTCGTTAACGACATTGACTATGATTACTTGATTACAGCGAAATTATGGTACCAGCACTGAATATGTTTCATTGATTAGGTGCATGTCGATTGATTATTATTTATTGATTAAGTGACTGATTTGTTGCATGTTAAGAAAACCAAGAACTAGGTTGAGACATGAATTTGAGGAACTGATCTGAAGAAGGAGGAGTGTAGCAATCATATCATTGACACACGTGATTTAATAATTTACTACCAATGTAACATGATCATCTAACATTAGAGATTACAGTGAATTACATCTGAGAGTGAACGCATGTACTTGTCTTCCTTCGTCTTACCCGATCAAGTGCTACAATGGCTTTAAGCATTACAAATCCACAACCCACAATCCAAGTGAATGGTTCTTAAAACCACCAAAGAATTTACATACCTTGGAAGTATTGTCACGAACATAGGAGGGGCTGACAAAGACATTAGGAACCGAATCAGCAAGGCCAGATACGCCTTTAACATGCTCAATAACATCTGGAAGTCACAGCAGTACAGTATCAAGACCAAGCTAAAACTATACCAGAGCTGCATTCTTTCTACCCCTCTATACGCATCAGAATGACCAAGGATAATGACCTTGACAAGGTATCAGTTTTCCACACAAAGAGCTCACGGCGAATATTGAGAATATTCTGGCCAAACAAGATCTCAAATGAAGAGCTGCTGAGGAGATGCGAACAAGAAGGCATGGCAAACATACTGATGAAGCGAAGATGGAGGTGGATTGGGCATGTCCTTGGAAGGGATAAAGATGACAATGCTAGAATTGCTCTATACTGGACCCCGGAGGGGAAGAGAAAGCGAGGAAGGCCAAAAATCACCTGGTGTAGGACTGTTATGGAAGAAGTAAAAGCAATAGGGGAGACATTAAATCGGGAGAAGGGCTCAGGATAGACAGGAATGGAGGTCTTTTGTTGCTGCCCTACATGCCAGAGGGCATCATGGGCAGTAAGTAAATAAGTAAGTAGCTACAGGCACTTTTTCAGTTGAGTGAAGAAGACTATTTAGAGAAATGAGTGTCAACCTCTTCCTCTCTCACATCAAGGGGAAAAACAAAATAATTGACAGAACCTTTTGATGGGGCTAAATAAAGTCAAAGTAAAATTAAAGTCAAGACCAAGTTAGTAAGCAGTTGCCTCTTTGAGTGGCTCGAGGATATCCCAGTGTATTGTGGTCATGTGAGGTTCCCTGCAGAACTGTGAACTGTGAACAGAGCGTTTTTTTCTACTCCTCCTGTTTTTGAGTATCAGGTTTGAGCTGCTTACAACTTGGTTAGCACAAACCAGTCTCGTACTATGACAACCTCACAAGATTTTTATACTATCGGTGTTTACCCAATGGTTAGCACCAACTATGCTCAAGTACAGCCTAGATTGGTAAGTGTTCCATTGACTGATTCAGTGTGATTGTACCTTTTTGGGTGCACACTTGCAGAGTTATCCTGGATGCCTCTTGGCTACATGTACATCAACTTTCAAGACAAAACTCGTGTAGATGAATTTAATGTAATTACATTGTAATCTGAAATCCTTTCTCTACATTTGCATGTGCTTTTTTTCCTACAGGTTGCCACAGACATTGTTGGCTTTTTGATGATGGAGGTAGGAAATTGTTTTTTCTGTATTATTGGTGTAGGCATGCCTACATAATATGCAAAAAATCCTATTGCAGGAATTCAATTTAACCAAAAGTTTGTCTCTCTCTTAATTATTCAGCTGGAAGCATTCCCAGGTAAAACTCTCTCAGAGTTGGCAGATATGTTCATAAATGCCATTAAAAGGGGATCTCTGAGTAACAGCAAGTAAGTAGTTCTTACCATGTAACCGTCAATATTTAACCCTTTATGTAGAAAACATTATTGTTTATTTTAATAGAAACATGTTAAGTCATGGTGGACATTCATGAAGTCTTGATCTTTAACTTTATAATAAATGTGTTCAATTTGCGAATGCAAACCCTTAATCATGATTCCAACCTTTCCGTATGCGTGCTGGCAGAAAGGAAGTGGCAATTCTCTGAGAATTTGCTTTGATCTGAAATGGACAATAACAATATCAAGTTAAAACAAAGTAAACTGCCTTTTGTCATCTTATGATGTGTTATTGATATACATGCACATTGCTGAAGTCTGGAAATTATGTGGTAATTCACTGAAAGGATATTTTAATTTATTTACATGTAGCATGGTGATGTTAGTTCTATTTTCTGTTGCTGTCAACAGATCACTGGAACTGTTTCCCAAGGTACTGTCTGCTGTAGCAGCTAAGGACTCCATTCCAATGACCGGAGGTATAGTTTACAATTGAAAAATATATTTTCTTACTCTGCGGGAATCAGTTGTTCAACTCCAGCCGGACCAGCACTCAGGGTCTTAAAATAACTGAGGAGAAAGTGCTGCCTTTGTAATAACATCCGCAAATTAATGGTTTTATTTTTTTCTTAATGCCAGAGCAGGTGGAATTCAACAAATCCTGCAATCTGATTGGTTTCGGGACAGGCGGAATTTTCTCATCCAACCCGCTCACGGCAGGCAGAATCCTATCCTTAGTTGCGTGACCTTATGTGATGACCTTAATATAAATTTCCATTTATTTTGACACCGAATCTCATTTACATACAGAAGGTACTTTTTATTAGACAAGAGGTTTGGAAATAGAATTCAAATACAAATATTTCTCTTTGAAACGTTCAGTTTGTAAGTCACTTAATACTGCATTCACTATCAAGCACGGTGCTAGTCAACAATTAAAAAAGTGATTTCACAGAGGAAAGGAGAGAGAGGGAAAAAAAAAGCTATTTACCAGCTAAGGGTCTGTCCGTATAGTGAAAAACGGTGACCTCGGTCACAGTTTTTCGCTATATGGACCACCCATCTGACAAATAACAGACATATACTTTCAAGACCTCCAGGATAAGGATATAAATCAAGTGCTACTATCATCAAATTTTTATTCTGTAAATTTTTAGGTTTATTATAAAGAATTCCAGGAAAGATAAAAAAACGCCGTTTACTGTTTGGAAATATCATCTGCATTGGTTCCAAAGATATTTAAGTTTGAAAAATGTGTAAAATATGCAAATGAGATTACTGATGATGTCATTTACTCAACCCAATATAACATCAATATAAAAATTAATAGAGCTATCTCAGTCAATTTGCAGAAAAGACAATTGAAACTTGGTTGGCTAATAGTTTTACAGGCAACACACCTCCGACTGTAAAGAAAATGGTTCCCATGGCAACTCACTCTTTTCCAGCCCCCTTCAACCTTATTCAATATTTTTGGTGATCATAAGCTAGGAAAACATTTAGCAAGGCAACAAACTCGACTAACATATTTATGTGCTTGCAAAATCATGCAGAATGATGAGGCACCAGTTGAAAATATCAAAACAGAATGCCAAAGGTGGCCAGCAAAGCCTTTAATATCAGGGAGGTCTGGAATCCATGTTGCCATGGTAACAAAACTGGTATGCTAATATTGTGGAGCACATCTTCTAGAATCTTACTGCAAAGAATCAAGCATTTCTGATACAAATTGGCTGGGATATCTTTTTCCAATCATAATTCAGTTGAGTTTATGATGTCATCACTTGGCTAATTTGCATATTGTGAAAACTTGAATTTCTCTGGAACAAAAAGAGATATTTGAAAATAGTAAACAGCATTCTTATTCTTCTACAGACTACATGTTTATTTCTTTAAATGGCTAAGATAGGAAAGATGCAAATTTGGTCATGGTATATTGTAGTATTTTCAATGTTTATAAACCGTCTCCATGGGACGTTAAAGCTCCTACACTAGTCAAAAAAAGCTGGGCAGGGAGTTCCCGGTGTTGTGGTTTGGCCTTTCCTTCAGCAATGTGGTTGGCTTGGCGTAAACTTCTGAATGGACTAGGTACTGATTTTAGGTACTCACCGTACTAACAACAAAACAGACAGTGGTCAAATTGAAGGAGTCCAAGGGCTGAAAATGGTAAAAACTGGTAAATCAATCACTATCTGGTGAATTGTTACTCATTTGGGTTTGTTAATGTACATGTACATGTATCTACTGGATAGTGATTATTTTGTGCAGTGGATAGATACAAAGAAACAACAAAGAGCAGAGAAATAGAAAAAATACTTAGCTTGTATTTTTTTTCCTCAGAACCATTGAATTGCATGTACAATGTACTGCTGTACATGTATGTTAAATATTCTTTGTATTGAATGATTACACTCTTTTCAGATTGTGGAGGTGAAATGGCTGGCCAGGAATATAAACAACATCTTTTGAACACTCTTTGCTCGAGCAGGTGATTCCAAAAATAGCAAAATCACAGTGAAAGTATAACTGAATTTTCTTTTTGAAAAGTCAAATATTACTGCAATGTTTGTATTGTTTCCCCAAAAAAAATAACTTTCATGAACATGATTGTTTAAAAGACTGCTTATGCAAAATGTGAATGAATGTCCTTTTTAAGAAAAAATGGTTGTCAAGTGATACCAGAAACCCATAAGGGTTGAAACGTGTAACGGCCCCTTGTGTACTGGGAAACAAGCTTCTGAATAAGTACCATATTTGGAACAACAAGAGCGAGGGGTTTCCAAATA
>NC_090885.1:72058606-72096106 GCF_036669925.1 Montipora capricornis | reverse complement strand
ATGCGTCGTAGACCACGCAGGTAAACACGATGCTAAAGGCGCAAACATTTTCCACAAGAATGGAATATGAAAGTATGTGGCATCATGGGATAGCTGTGGACCCAGGTCTTCTCGGAAATGTCACGCAATGGCGTGACAGTGCGAATAGACAATCGCTTTGAGAACTTCGCAGCGATTTTACTCTCTTGAATGCTCGGTGACCCCCATTTTTCTTTCTGTAGATCACTTCCTTTCTTGATTTTGTCCATTTTAACAAAAAAAAAAAAAATCTGTACGTGAGAAGTTACAAATATTTGGCTTTTTATGCTCTCGTGCGACCGAAGTTTTCTTTCTTAGACTAATATGTATCGTTTTTCAAGGTCTATTTCACCTCAGAAAAAGACATCAGCTGCAAAGGTTAATTTAGTTATATTAGTTATGTGAACTGAGTAGGTTTACCTGATCTAAATTTCACTCATGTAGCTTTTTTATTGCTGACAGTTGTAAGCTAAGATCATCTTAAAGTAACGCAATCTTGTAAAAATGCACCTCATGATCTCGAAAACGAGCACGGTGACCCTCCATTTTTTTTGCCTTTTTGGCAAAAGTAGATCATTACCTTTCTGCGTGGCAAGTTTTAAAAAATCTGCACGTGGGAACGTTTTGGGCGCGAACGTCCTTAAATGTGGTTAAATTCAAATTTTTCTTAGCGTTAGTGGTTTCTTAGTTTTTCTGCTTCCCTCCCTCCCTCTACTCCCATTTTTCCACTGTTATCACAGTGTGACAGGTGCCTGGATGTCTCTGTGTGGCTGGGTTGTGGGGATTGCTAGCCATGGGAGCGTTGTACTGTCTAGGCACTGGCTGATTACAGTGGAGGCCCCTGAACATCCCGGGCACCCACCTTACATGTACATACAGCTTGATGCAGCTGTTAACCCATTGACTCCTGGGCCACCCTCCATTGATGAGCAAAATTGTGTGGCTTTAGACAGATTTAAATATATTACATGTGAGTCTCACTCCTACTTGTAGGAGTCAATTGGTTGAAGGGGCTTTTTCCACCTTTTAATAGCAATGCTGACCAGTACTTAAAAGAGATGAAAGATGAGTCAAGATACATGTATGAATCAAGGTCACTGTTATTCTATTAGGTTGTGAAGTTTATTCACATGTAATATGCTCAATGTGCTAATTCTTATGGACTTGTGTAACAGCATGCGTAAAAATGTAACATCTACATGCTAATTCCAGGAATTTCTTATTATGATAAGTAGAGGATGTTGTAACATAATTATTGTAATATTTTATTATTACAATATGTTACAAAACCCTCTTCTTACTTGTTGTTACAGTAATTTCAATTTCACCTTTGATGGTAACATTGCTCTTCTTCAATCGATTTTTTAGGCTCACCAAAGTACACCAAGTTCAATATTAACACCTTTCAACATTGCCCTAGCTCTCTCTATTGCACAGATACACAGATTTGAGGAAACAGTAAGTTACCACATTGAACTCAGCTGTATTTCTACCCTTACCGTGTTTGTTATTAAGTCTTTTATTAGAATTTTTTTGATTTATTTCTGCTAAAATAGAGACCTGTTTTAATGACTACTAGATATTTGAATATATGAAGTCAGCTGTGCTACGAAGTTTCAAAGATGAAGAAAGAAGAAAGCAGTCCAAATGGGTGCGAGGTACAGTCAGCTGTAACCCTATTACTTTCATTCCAACATTAATTTCACAAATGACTGTATTGCATCATTATTCAGTTGATCAACTGCTTTGCACTATAATTGCTTGAATGGGAGAAGAGTGCTTGGAGTACTCAAGAGCTTCCACTGTCACTGGCTATCCATTAGATAGAATACCACCCTTTTTCTAGGTTTTAATGGTGACCTGGGATGCTTGAGAAAAAAACGCTAAGCCATAAGAGACTCATAGGGGCAATGACAATTGCTAAAAATTTATTGTCCTGTTAATAGCAGACTCCTGAGTACTGTTGCATGCTGATGTCCATTGTTGTACTATTACAAGGAAGTATTGTAAAGTAATAGTTTCCAATTCAATACATCGTCATCATCATCATCAGGTTGATTCTCTTGGGATAAAGGGGTTTATGGACTCTCAACATATTTTACTTAGCATGCCTCCCTCTTCTTAGCTTGTTTATATTCTATGGGCCAGTACAAAAAATTGGGTGAATACAGGTGCAAATAGGTGGCATGTTGTAAAGCAGTGATTACCAGCATTCTGGTGTATGTGTACATGCAACTAAGATATTTTGTATGTCATCCTGGTTGTACTTCCTAGAAAATATACCAGCATGCTGCTCAGTTCAGGAACAAGTGCTTGAAACAGTTAGGAACAGGTAAAAATTACTGTCTATCTGTTATTATCAACGACAAAACATCTGTACCATTAATTTTTGCCCAAGGGATACAAAACAGTCACTGAAAAAAACTGAACAGGAGGATGCAAAAAATGTTAAATACAGTTTAACACATTTATACACATCAGTTCCAAGAGCACATGGTATCCTGGCACATGTTCATTTACATGTGGAATTGCCACTGACAGGTTCAACTGACAACCTCTCCTTGTTGCTGTTGTAGTTAAAATGTTTCCCTGCTTAAACATTTCTCAAACTAGTTTGTTTTTTACTTTCCTTTGTTTCAGATCATGATAATGTCTATAAGACAAAGGAAAGTAAAATTAAACAAACTACATGTAGTTTGAAAAATGTTTAACCAAGCAAAAATTTTAACTATAACATTGCCATTAAATTGAATTACTGCAGTTTTTGCCTGATTTTTTTTGCTCGTTGCATTTCCTTACCCACTCAACCTCATTTTTTTTTCTAGGTCCTTGCATAAGTTAATTCAATGAAGTATTAATTTGTTTTATATCTTTGGCGATAGCTTATTTGGTTGGGATCATGTGACACAAGGATTGGTACAGTTGGGCTTTACCCTTATGGATGCCTTTGGTCCCAAATCCTCTGGTATGTGTTATGTAGAAGCTTACTTTTCCAGACCTTAATGTGCATATCAAACAGGTCAGGGTTGCCATCAATGGCTGGAGCCAAATGTAATACTGTTATTGTCATTATGATCATTATGGTCATTATTGCCCTTTACTTGGGCCACAATGCACACTACACACTGCTATACACATGTAACATGCATTTTTTTTTTCTTCTTAATCGCAAGGCAATATTATTGTTGGCAAGCAAAATATGTGCCCATAATGTATCACTTTTAGCTGGGCGTCTAAAACAAAGGTCACTTTCCACAGGTGAGGGTACATGTCACTGTGTTACAGACAAAAAAAAAAACATGGAAAGAACTCAAGTGAGGCCATCGCTACTGTGTGCATGTGATGGATGAAGAACCTTCGCTGATCCACAGCATCAGGAACTTCTTATGCAACACCCAAGGACAGAAAAAATCTCTGACCGGGGTGGGAATCGAACGCACGACCTCCAGATTAGATCACCGAGCCGATTTGTCCTCAAAACTCCCACGGCCTGCTCCCGTCTGGCCTTGTAGCTCAGTCGGTAGAGCAACGGTGATCTAATCCGGAGGTCGTGGGTTCGATTCCCACCCGGGTCAGAGATTTTTCTCTGTCCTTGGGTGTTTCATGAGAAGTTCCTGATGCTGTGGATCAGCGAAGGTTCTTCATCCATCACATGCACACAGTGGCAATGGCCTCACTTGAGTTTCTTTCCATATATACATACACACGCTACTTAGGACAACACGCACTTGCACTTAGTACTTGGCTTGGGCCGAGCGGATTTGTCCTCAAAACTCCCACGGCCTGCCCCCATCTGGCCTTGTAGCTCAGTCGGTAGAGCAACGGTGATCTAATCCGGAGTCGTGGGTTCGATTCCCACCCGGGTCAGAGATTTTTCCCTGTCCTTGGCTGTTGCATAAGAAGTTCCTGATGCTGTGGATCAGCGAAGGTTCTTCATCCATCACATGGACACAGTAGCGATGGCCTCACTTGAGTTCTTTCCATATATACATACACACGCTACTTAGGACAACACGCACTTGCAAAAAAAAGCACCAAAAGTGTCTCCTAGCCCTAATCACTTAACAAAAATGTTGTTTCAGGTCCAAGAGAATGTTTGGCTCAGTCGTTCACCACTAGAGCAGAGACCCCTAGTCTTGACCTGTGGAATGTGACCTGTGTTTTAAACCTGCCTCTTTTATCTGGATGATGACAGCTAGGGATTAGGGCTGTAAATCCTCTCTTTTTGTTTCAAACCTACAAGGCAGTCAGAAGGCTGTGAAAACATCTGTGATATAATTGAACTGCCTGTCATGAGAAAAATTCAAGGGACACCTTCTCTGATTCATGAAATAACAAGTTTTAAAAGTCATGAATCTACATGTACCATTGCATGTAAATTTGTAAATATTTCCATTAAAAATAACTTTTACTTACTTGTCATTTTTTGTTTACCCACTGTAGAAACAACATCCTTATGGAATCCAACTCCAACCCAGCACTCATACAAACTGGGATCCTTATTACTTCTTGATACTTTTAAGGTACACCATATTAAAGAGGTCTGTGTTTCTGGCCTGGATTTAATAATATTGTTATAATGAGGCTGACATCTTCCTGATTAAATTATTATTATTTTTCCTGATGTCTTTCCTGATTAAAAGGTTCTTAAAACAGTTAACTTTTTATTTATTATTTTCCTACATTCATTAGAGATTTTAACTATGATTGAATTTTTGTTCTGAGCATGCAAGTTGAGCAAAATTCAACCTCTGGTTTAAAGGTTGATCATATTTTAGGTATTATAATTAGAGGGAGACATGGTGGCCTGGAGGTTAGCGCCCCACACTCCCCATCTCAGGGTCACTGGTTCGAAGCCTAGTGCTGTCATTGTGTTGTTTCCTTGGACAAGAAGCTTTACTCCTCAATGTCTCTCTCCACCCAGGTGTATAATGGGTACCAGAAACACTTACTTCTGGGGTAATCCTGCGATGGACTAGCATCCCATCCAGGGGGGAGAAAGGATACTGTTATTCGCTTCATGCTACGGAATCCGGGATGAGCTCCGGCTGCGTGGGCCGCTTGGCAGAGAACAATTCTTAATTTTAATAACAGGGACTTTTATGCTACATGTATATCACATTCATCCTGAGATCATTGACCAGCAAGATTTACTGTAATGTCCTTTGTCTATTCTAGGCTCATGAGTTGGTCCGATCAGAATTTTTCATCAAATTTTAAACAGAGTTATCACTAAGGCAACAACACCTGTCAATCATTTTTATTGGTGAGGAATGTATTAGGATCAGCTTATTTTCATTTATTCAAAAGCAGTGTTTTTTCATTGCTATGTGTTAGTAGTAACAGGGCAAAGCTACCAGTTTGAGGCAACAACATTGCAAACGATTAACATTGGTGAGTGATGTTTTTTTGCAGAAAGTGGGAAGGGGAAGGCTATAGGTGACCCTTCATGGGAAAACAGTGAATAACGTGATGACACATTCACACAGTACTTGTCTAACACCCTTAGAGTGCGCATAATCATTATACATTGTATGTATTGGATAGATCTCTCTGGATTCAGGGGGCTCTTTTGTTCTGTAAAAGATATAAATTTTCTCCTTTGATTATACCAAATTTATGAAGTGTTTCATTTCATATTTGAGATTTTGTCTTTTGTTCTTTAAAGAACTTCTGGCCAGTACTGTTTCTGCAGCTCCACATGTGTTGTTAGAGACATTGCCAAGGGTAAGAAGCGACAATGAACAGAGTACTAATTAATTCTTAAATGTCCATATCAGTCGTTATTTCCGTCTACAAGTGCAGACACCCAATAGTCAGACAAGTGCAAAGATGGGTCATGGGTAGAAAATTAACAAAGCTAGAATACCAAACTAAAAGCATAATAATTATTATGTTAGGCTTGAAAAGAACATTTTCAAGTTAATAATTATAACTAATTACGATGTTTTACAGTTTGGCTGTCCGGTACGCTATTCCCTGAGACCAAGAATACTTTCAGGCAAAATTCTTTGTTGTTTGAGGTGTCAAGAAAACATAATTGTTATGCATAGAACCTTTCGGTGAATACTTTGCTGTTTACGTATTACACCACTTGTGATTTTTCTGGTTTATGATTGAGGTCAGTCAATAATTAATATTTTTGCAGGTCAAAGAGGCCTGGGACTATCTCTCCTTTTTACAACCAAAGTCAGCTGAAGGTTTTCTAAAAGCAATCCAGGTACTCAGTACTACTGTGTTGTCAAGAAAACAAGTTCCTGGACTTGTTTCAACAGGTGTCTAATATTCCAACTAACGGTTGTGTCTTGTATCAGCAAAACATTCATGGGGGATATCATGCACAATCTTTATAATTTTGCGTTAAAAGACCTAAAAAGGGCGAGAAAAATTATTGGATTAATAAATATGTACTTGATAATTTACTGACATTCCAGTAATGTCATTTATATAACCAACTTACATTAATTTTGACATAGTTTTGAGATGGCACATTTAATTTTCTGCATTATTTCATTAAATAGACTCAGACACCATGTGCAATGAAGCAAGAAAGTGTAAAATAGTACTGTACAGTTTTTGTCATTTGCATAGATAATGATCAAGTTTTGACCCACAGCCACCTAAAGGAAATGAAAGTCTTGTTGTCAATCAATAGATTTCCTGGAACTTCATTTTAATTAGCATTTACATCCCAAAGCTTTTTTACGTGACTTCTTGGTGTTAAAATACGTACGGTAATTTATTGTATCTTGTTTTTTCAGCCTCTGTTGAAGATCAGCTTGACACTGCGGGATTCATTAATCCTTGTGCTTGCGAAAAGCGATGTTCTCCAGGTAACTCTGCCTTTATAATTACTAAACTTCTAGGTTAATTTTAAGACCTGCTGTAAGCATTGTCATTGTAAGAATTTTCTTTATGCTTGGGGCATATTAAGGAGCTCATGTTGAATTTTTGGCTTTTTTTTCGATTTTGCTCAGAATCGGCTAAAATTTTGCAATTGGCCTAAAATGTGGTCCCCTTGTGCCCCAAGCCTATCAATAATAATTGTAATACCGTAATTATTATTATTCTTGACTGATGACTCATGTTCTGCTTCTCATTGAGTGTCCTTTATGAAAATTTGCTGCACTGTCATAGACAAGTTGATGGCACGAAGGATTGCAGTGACAGGATTTCTTCTTATTCTGAAGCATTTCAAGGTACATATACAGTACTAATCCTAAACTAATGTTGGCTGTAGAATTGTTAATTTCTCAAAACCTTGTCAACTTGTTGTTTAAATTAACAGTCAGTAATTTCATGCAAACAACTCTTCTGATGATAAAGCTTATTAGTGCCACAGTGCAAACAACATCTTATATCATTGTTCTTTGTTTTTGCAAAGTTATGGAACATAAATGGTGGGGGAAAAGTTGAATGAGAATGTAATGTCCTTATAAATGGGACTGAGATTTGTTTTGATCAAAACTGCGGATTACCCTTCAATCAATCAATCATAATCCTTATTTACATCCCTAGGCGATCCACGCCTTATGGTGTTAATTGGGGACATCTTCAGGCTTGACCACAGCACTGGGAGCTCTGTACATGCTCTTATGATTGTGTGTGGGATCTTTAGTTTCCCACGCGTTTATGAACAGGGTTGTCGGTCTTGTCCTATGGTTTATAGTCCTTGTCTGAGAAGACTTGAAAGTCTAACCATTAGGGATTTACTGTAATTACAAGGCAGCACTTTCTCCTCATGCACTCGTTTAAAGTTCCTGAGTGTTGGTCTGGCTGGAGTCGAGCTCACAACCTCCTGCATGGTAGTCTGATGCTCAACCAACTGAGCCAACCAGGAAGTGGTACCAACCGGCGACAACAACACGAATATCATGGTTATTTGCAGGTCTTGGTTTGAGGCTTTCATCCAGCCAACCATACAGTCATTGAGTCAAACATTTTCACATTCAAGTCAAATTCACGTTGATGTTCATGTCATAGGAAGTGGAGTAGGCAATGAAGCATTGTGCTTAGAGATACTAGGTAACAAAAAATGTTCAGATACCCACTTTTTGGGGCATATTCCTGTTCAAGGTCCTTCTTTGTAGAAATGTTTATTAAACATATCTATTTCTTACTCATCATCGTCAGTGATGTTAATCCTTGAAATTGTATTTAAACCATGTATTTAGGTGTTATAACAAAATTTCTGTGTGAATATTTGAGAATACATGTAAGATTGTCGAGAAAATTAATGTACATGTAGTAGCAGAGCCAGGCACGCAAAGTTTACCAGCAGACACTATGGTAAGATTTTTTGGGAAATCTATCCATGTGAGAAATTTTGGTTTGATGTCATGTCCGCCCTTCTACCGCGTGTACAGACTGTCAGAGTGGAGGTGGGGAAGCAGGACATCCTCTATGGACAGAATTGTTTAGGCAATTTTCCTTGGTGGGAAATTGCATGGCAGCGTTGCATTTGTGCGTTTTTCTGGCGGGAATCATGTTAGTGAAAAAAATGGGATAAATTAAGCTTAAAGAGCAGAAAAGAGCACCAGTGAAGAGGTGACGAAATTTGAGAAATTTAAGGTAAGAAAGCCTTGAGATAGCCAAAAAAGGAGAAGGAGAGAAAATTTCAGTGAAGAACACTGTAAAGCTGAGAGAAATAGAGCAAGAGACAAAATACTAATTTTTCAGCGGTTGGCTTTCAGGTAATCTAATATAATAATAATAATAATAATAATACTATATAACAATAACAATAATATAATAATAATAATAATAATAATAATAATAGTACGAAATAATGGAATTTATGTAGGGCTTATACATTGCTGTTCTAAGCACTTTACAGTGTAAAAAAGAAACATACATGTAAGGTAAATGTTTTCCGTCCTAATGCATGCCTCTCTGGCCCTCACTTAAAAAATTTTTTTGTAAAACTTGCTAAAAAACAAAGAAGGCCGAAATGTTTGCAATTCCGTATTGACAGAGATTCTGGCATAATTTCCAACAATCAAATTTATAGGCCTTTTTGTGTGAAATGGATGTCCAGCACGTGAGCTGCTTAGTTTGACTGTGAAATGGTAGTCGAATAAACAAATTTACGTACTCTTAGCTTGACCATTTAATTACCATATTAAGATTTTTGCTGTTTTCAAAACTGACGAGAGAGGTTGTAAAGAGTATGCAGTCCAAAATGAAAATGTGTTTTTGAAAGAGATTACTTATAGGCAAGCAAGTGAGTAAGCAACAGGGGACTCAAGCCAAAGCACATGGCATGCCCCTGCAAACCTCCCTGCGAGTCCACCCAGATAGCACAGGAGAAACCCCTGCATTGGCTTGGTTTTAACTTTGCCTAAATCATATTTCACAAAGTGTGAAATATTCACATCCACTATTGATTTTCATCAAAATTTGAATACCAGGAAGAGAAAAGTTTGTTAGAACATAATTTATTTTCAGCTTTTTCAAAAAAAAAAGGTCTCACACACCCTTGTAAATTATAAGGCTTAGGGGTCCCCAGGGGGGGGGGGGGGGGGGGGGGGGGGGGGGGGCAGGTGAAAAACTGATACCATTAGTTTGAGAGGAAGGATGATATATAGTAGATTTTTAACTGCATGTTGATCTGCTCCTTGAAATAATTTGCTAACAAAACTCCAATTTTTAAGGAGCAAAATGTTGCCAAAAATGCTTTTTGAGGCCTAAACTTCCATCCCCATCCCCATCCTGATTCTAGAAATCAAACAAATGCCACTGTGAGTAGTTTCATCCCAAGGACTAACTACACACAAAATAAGAAGGAAGGTTTTGTATGCATGACCATTTTCCAATTTTGCTCAAGCCTTAGCGATATTCCCTCTTAGAATTTAAAAATTGAAGTTGAAATAAAATGATCTGATCTCTTACAGTACTTCTGTAATTTGAATTTTCTAAAGTATTTACCCCAAAAATAATTCATTTGCAACAATGGGCATGAAGGGCATCCACCACCCCAACTGAAAAATCAGCACATTAAGAATAATTATATTTTTAGAGTAATAAAAAAAACAATGAAGGAAAAAAAGTGAAAATGTAGTTCAGCCAGGAATTGAACGTGGGTCTCCAGATTGTCACTTTTAATGTTGAGGAGCGCATTGGTGACACTGTACAGAAATCAAATCAAATCAAGCAACTTAAGTCAAATAATAGGTTGTTTTTTTGGAGGGAGTAAAACCGGGTACCCGGGAGGAAAACCTATCCAAGAAGAGTATGAGAACCAAACAACCTCAAACTCACCTGTGATGCCAAGTCTGGGGCCACATTGGTGAGATGTGAGTGCTCTCACCACTGCCATCCAATGCTTCCCTACTGTGCCATCCAATCCCAGGACGGGGGTGGGGGGGGGGGGGGGGAGACTCCAATATAAAAAGGAGGGGGTGCCCATTGTACCTTTTAGGGATTTTAAAAAATGGTTTTTGGTTCCTCTTAGGGTATTGAGCTGTACAATTATGACAGGAGACATTTGACCAGCGAGCTATTTTTTAATTTTGTTCCCAACCCTACAAACCATTAACTTTGGTACTTCTTAAGAGTTGAAAAAATTTGTGCCACGGCCCACAAGACTGGATCTTGGTACACTCTTAGGGGTTCTTTTCAAACTTTACGACAAGCACTCCTGTCCTTTTATATGGGAGTTCACCAATGCTCTGCCATTGCTTGTATGATGAGTAGTAATACAAATTATATGACAAATCTATGGTAAGGAAGTTCAACTCAGCTTTGATTATTTCGGTCTGCTGAATGAGTGATTTAACAATGTTTGATACGAGTCAATTAACCAACGATGAAAAACTGAGACATTGTCTAATATCATTAACATAGAATCAAATAGTCTCTTGGAACCAACAAAGTTACTAAAATGGTTACCAAAATTAAGGAGCATGAAAGAAGTGTAAATTAATGCATTCTTATGAGTATACCCAGCACTGTGCTCTGTTTTTCAAGAGATGGACCCATGACTTCTGGTGAACTTCAATTTGTTATGGAAAAGGATAATAAGGTTGGCTTTAATCCACAGTATTAGAGATTCCATTGTCTAATTTACATTTTTTATTAATTAATTAATAGATATACATTGCCAGTAAGAGTAGATTATCAGTTACACATCAGAGACCGTGCACATGTCAACAGCTTTACCATGGTTACATGTATTATTTACAGGCAATGAAAGATCTTGATTTTCAAGAGCTCCCCCCTCTTGTGTATCAGTTGCTGCTACTGTCGACAAAGGTATTTAAGTGGTTCATATTTTTCACAAATTGATTTAGCTTAGAGAATGTTTGTTTTGGGTCTATTCTGTCTATATCCTATTATTCTGTTAATGGTAAATGGAATAACTGGAATGGATTTTTTAAAAGACTTCTGAAAACAGAATAGTTATTGCAGAGGGTGACCTAAAGAACAATTGGCGGAACTGTAGGGCATTGACTGTATGACTTCAGGATGCCATCCTTGTTAACATATATATTAATTTTGGCAATTCAGCAAGTGCAAAAATGGGGCTTAAGTGAATTTTAAAATAAGTTTGAGGTGTAAGTTATGTCCGTTGATTTTTATTGCGGTATTTATGTATCAATACAATTAATAATATCCTTATCAGCATTTTCTACACAAAGTTGGCAATAAAATTCTCAAATAAATGCCTTAAACGTGTATTCCATGTAATTCCTTTTCTGGTAATTTAGTCCATTATTTTATTCTGTCATCATGAATGGAATGAACAAACTTCCTCTCAGTTAATGTCAAAAACCGAATAAGCCACATAAGAATGTGTACCGTAAAAACCCGCAGATAAGCAGACCTTGAATTTAGCAACTCAATTTTTGGAAAAAAAGTTTTTTTGAAAGAAATCAAAAGAAATCCAAAGTCGATTTGAGAAGTTTTCTTCATCATCCACTGTTCATCAACACATTAAAACTCACTGTTAACATTTGAAACGAAAAATACTTAGTCTTACCACAATTTTAGCACTTTATAGGGGTACTCTGACGAAAATCGCATCTTTCCTATCTAAGCCATATTGAACATAGACAAGTAGTCTGTGTGAGAAGAAAAATGCTGTTTTAACTTTTTTCAAATATCTCTTTTCGTTCCAGAGATATTCGAGTGTTTAAAATATTCAAATTAGCCAAGTGATGATGTCATACACTCAACCAAATTTTGTTCAAATATGATGAAAAGAGTATCTCAGCCAATTTGTATCAGAAATTTTTGATTTTTTGCAGTAAGATTCTACTAGTAGGAGCTTAACAGTTGTGTTACCATGGCATCATACTGGGTTCCAGACCTCCCCCATATTAAAAGCTTTTCTGGCCACCTGTGGCATTCCATTTGATATTTGCTAACAGCACTTCACTGCATGATCCAGCAAGCATATAAATATGTTAGCTTGAGTTTGTGGCCTTGTTTAACATTTTTCAAGCTGAAAATCACTAACATATTGAAATCAAGTGGGTGGGGACTGGAAAAGAGTGAGTTGCCATGGGAACAGAATTTTTTATAGTCATAGGTGTGTTTCCTGTAGAACTATTAGGACTACCAAGGTTCAATGGTCTGTGCTGCACATTGGCCAAGGAAGCTCTATTTATATAGTAAATATAATATTGCATTGAGTGTATGACATCATCAGTCATCTCATTTGCATATTTTACACATTTTTCAAACTTAAATATGTCCGGAACTAATGCAGGTATTTGCAAACGGTAAATGGCGTTTTTGTTCTTTCATGGAATTCTATGTGATACACTCAAAAAATCAAGGGGTAAAAATTTGATCATAGTACCACTAACATAATTAACATTGTTTCTACCCAACTTTGATATACAGTATAAGATTGATCTTTTTATGGTATTTGTTGACAGGAATTTCTTTATTCAACACAGTTTTTCCATATATTTTTGCATTACAACAAGAACGTGAATGGAACATTCGAAACTTAGTAACCAGGCATTAGATCGGACGCAAAAATGGAAAACTGGACACCGGAAGCAGCGTGATGTTTTAAGAGTTTACAGAAAGCGATAAGTTGCACGAAACATTGCCCAGTGTAACAGGGTCTTTATTATTTTGTTGGTCGGTAGTTGACACAAGACTATTTGTTCGACAAATTTGCTATAAAAGTGCTAAACGGCGAAGAAACAGTGGGCCATCTACCACACAAATACTCGAGAATAGCATGGTATTTATTTTCTTGCTCGTGGAGGATTGATTACTGTTGAAGTTGTGCGCCGATCAAATCGAAACTTCAAAATTCCCCCCCCCCCCCTTCCCTGGGCAAACCCCGGGCATTTGACTATCTTTTGTGCCCTGGGAGTGGGGAACTAACGCTTTTAGGGGCGACAACTGTAAGCGCTGTAATATTAACCCATTGACTCCTGGGGGTTCTCCATTGACAAGTAAAATCGTCTGGCATTAGACAGAGTAAAATACTATGGCCAGTTTAGGCCAGTTTAGAAGTGAATGGGTTAATTCCCTGTTTTTGCTACAGGTATATTAATTTGTCCTTTAGAAGCATTTGTTGTGGGCTAATCAGAAAATCTTGTTTTGTGTTTGTAGGGTCACAAACAGGTTGTTTTGGAGGGTGTAACTTCATTTTTTAACAAACTGGATGAAACTTGCCATAGTGAGGATAAGGATGCAAGGTAGGGGATTTACCACCTTTAATTTTTTTAAGAGACCAGTGACCTGCCTCACGCAAAATTTCTTTGAAGAGCCTTAATTATGTGGTACCAAGACCCTGACACTCGAAGGGAGATTCTTCATTTAGTAATACATGTACAGAGTGGAGTCTCAACTCTTTTAACCACACCTTTCTCAAAATTCTCTTTTTATTCAATGCTGGAGTCATCTATTCTACACCATGTTTATAGTCTTAATTATTTGTATTCTTTATCATAATAAACGTAATTGAACTTAATTTGTTCCATATTCATTAGCTCAGAAGTCCAGACTGTCTCCAAGGATCAGTTGCGGCACATGGAAGGAACTGTAATCCTTCATATACATTTGCTGTCAAACAGGATCAGGAGCTGGGAAAGGAGTTTATAAAATATTTAAAGGTACTGTATTGTGGTGAGCTTTTAGGAAGCATGTAAAGGTTATACTTTACATGCTTGATACCAAGGCTGTTCCCAGAGAGTCAGTGACTGTGAATAGTTTGTAAAGAAGGAGAAAATGATAGGAAGTAAAGTAATAACTTGATGTAAGGAGAAAATGAGAACCTTATTGGGGAGTCTGAGGTATTCTCCCTTAGGAACTTATGATACATAGACTTAGCACTTTGAGGGTTTTCCATGCAGAAACTAATTAATTTTGAGCAAAGAATTTGTTAAAATTAAAGAGGACATAGTTTTTGAGTGGATGTAGAGGCTGTTAAGGACGTTCGCGCCCATTGCTACTGCGCATCTTTTCGCACATGTCACACACACGTCATGCATCGTAGACCACGCAGGTAAACACGATGCTAAAGGCGCAAAAATTTTCCACAAGAATGGAACATGAAAGTATGTGGCATCATGGGATAGCTGTGGACCCAGGTCTTCTCGGAAATGTCACGCAATGGCGTGACAGTGCGAATAGACAATCGCTTTGAGAACTTCGCAGCGATTTTACTCTCTTGAATGCTCGGTGACCCCCATTTTTCTTTCTGTAGATCACTTCCTTTCTTGATTTTGTCCATTTTAACAAAAAACGAAAAAAATCTGTACGTGAGAAGTTACAAATATTTGGCCTTTTATGCTCTCGTGCGACCGAAGTTTTCTTTCTTAGACTAATATGTATTGTTTTTCAAGGTCTATTTCACCTCAGAAAAAGACATCAGCTGCAAAGGTTAATTTAGTTATATTAGTTATGTTGAACTGAGTAGGTTTACCTGATCTAAATTTCACTCATGTAGCTTTTTTATTGCTGACAGTTGTAAGCTAAGATCATCTTAAAGTAACGCAATCTTGTAAAAATGCACCTCATGATCTCGAAAACGAGCACGGTGACCCTCCATTTTTTTTGCCTTTTTGGCAAAAGTAGATCATTACCTTTCTGCGTGGCAAGTTTTAAAAAAATCTGCACGTGGGAACGTTTTGGGCGCGAACGTCCTTAAATGTGGTTAAATTCAAATTTTTCTTAGCGTTAGTGGTTTCTTAGTTTTTCTGCTTCCCTCCCTCCCTCTACTCCCATTTTTCCACTGTTATCACAGTGTGACAGGTGCCTGGATGTCTCTGTGTGGCTGGGTTGTGGGGATTGCTAGCCATGGGAGCGTTGTACTGTCTAGGCACTGGCTGATTACAGTGGAGGCCCCTGAACATCCCGGGCACCCACCTTACATGTACATACAGCTTGATGCAGCTGTTAACCCATTGACTCCTGGGCCACCCTCCATTGATGAGCAAAATTGTGTGGCTTTAGACAGATTTAAATATATTACATGTGAGTCTCACTCCTACTTGTAGGAGTCAATTGGTTGAAGGGGCTTTTTCCACCTTTTAATAGCAATGCTGACCAGTACTTAAAAGAGATGAAAGATGAGTCAAGATACATGTATGAATCAAGGTCACTGTTATTCTATTAGGTTGTGAAGTTTATTCACATGTAATATGCTCAATGTGCTAATTCTTATGGACTTGTGTAACAGCATGCGTAAAAATGTAACATCTACATGCTAATTCCAGGAATTTCTTATTATGATAAGTAGAGGATGTTGTAACATAATTATTGTAATATTTTATTATTACAATATGTTACAAAACCCTCTTCTTACTTGTTGTTACAGTAATTTCAATTTCACCTTTGATGGTAACATTGCTCTTCTTCAATCGATTTTTTTAGGCTCACCAAAGTACACCAAGTTCAATATTAACACCTTTCAACATTGCCCTAGCTCTCTCTATTGCACAGATACACAGATTTGAGGAAACAGTAAGTTACCACATTGAACTCAGCTGTATTTCTACCCTTACCGTGTTTGTTATTAAGTCTTTTATTAGAATTTTTTTGATTTATTTCTGCTAAAATAGAGACCTGTTTTAATGACTACTAGATATTTGAATATATGAAGTCAGCTGTGCTACGAAGTTTCAAAGATGAAGAAAGAAGAAAGCAGTCCAAATGGGTGCGAGGTACAGTCAGCTGTAACCCTATTACTTTCATTCCAACATTAATTTCACAAATGACTGTATTGCATCATTATTCAGTTGATCAACTGCTTTGCACTATAATTGCTTGAATGGGAGAAGAGTGCTTGGAGTACTCAAGAGCTTCCACTGTCACTGGCTATCCATTAGATAGAATACCACCCTTTTTCTAGGTTTTAATGGTGACCTGGGATGCTTGAGAAAAAAACGCTAAGCCATAAGAGACTCATAGGGGCAATGACAATTGCTAAAAATTTATTGTCCTGTTAATAGCAGACTCCTGAGTACTGTTGCATGCTGATGTCCATTGTTGTACTATTACAAGGAAGTATTGTAAAGTAATAGTTTCCAATTCAATACATCGTCATCATCATCATCAGGTTGATTCTCTTGGGATAAAGGGGTTTATGGACTCTCAACATATTTTACTTAGCATGCCTCCCTCTTCTTAGCTTGTTTATATTCTATGGGCCAGTACAAAAAATTGGGTGAATACAGGTGCAAATAGGTGGCATGTTGTAAAGCAGTGATTACCAGCATTCTGGTGTATGTGTACATGCAACTAAGATATTTTGTATGTCATCCTGGTTGTACTTCCTAGAAAATATACCAGCATGCTGCTCAGTTCAGGAACAAGTGCTTGAAACAGTTAGGAACAGGTAAAAATTACTGTCTATCTGTTATTATCAACGACAAAACATCTGTACCATTAATTTTTGCCCAAGGGATACAAAACAGTCACTGAAAAAAACTGAACAGGAGGATGCAAAAAATGTTAAAATACAGTTTAACACATTTATACACATCAGTTCCAAGAGCACATGGTATCCTGGCACATGTTCATTTACATGTGGAATTGCCACTGACAGGTTCAACTGACAACCTCTCCTTGTTGCTGTTGTAGTTAAAATGTTTCCCTGCTTAAACATTTCTCAAACTAGTTTGTTTTTTACTTTCCTTTGTTTCAGATCATGATAATGTCTATAAGACAAAGGAAAGTAAAAATTAAACAAACTACATGTAGTTTGAAAAATGTTTAACCAAGCAAAAATTTTAACTATAACATTGCCATTAAATTGAATTACTGCAGTTTTTGCCTGATTTTTTTTGCTCGTTGCATTTCCTTACCCACTCAACCTCATTTTTTTTTCTAGGTCCTTGCATAAGTTAATTCAATGAAGTATTAATTTGTTTTATATCTTTGGCGATAGCTTATTTGGTTGGGATCATGTGACACAAGGATTGGTACAGTTGGGCTTTACCCTTATGGATGCCTTTGGTCCCAAATCCTCTGGTATGTGTTATGTAGAAGCTTACTTTTCCAGACCTTAATGTGCATATCAAACAGGTCAGGGTTGCCATCAATGGCTGGAGCCAAATGTAATACTGTTATTGTCATTATGATCATTATGGTCATTATTGCCCTTTACTTGGGCCACAATGCACACTACACACTGCTATACACATGTAACATGCATTTTTTTTTTCTTCTTTAATCGCAAGGCAAATATTATTGTTGGCAAGCAAAATATGTGCCAATAATGTATCACTTTTAGCTTGGCGGGTCTAAAACAAAGGTCACTTTCCACAGGTGAGGGTACATGTCACTGTGTTACAGACAAAAAAAAAACATGGAAAGAACTCAAGTGAGGCCATCGCTACTGTGTGCATGTGATGGATGAAGAACCTTCGCTGATCCACAGCATCAGGAACTTCTTATGCAACACCCAAGGACAGAAAAAAATCTCTGACCGGGGTGGGAATCGAACGCACGACCTCCAGATTAGATCACCGAGCCGATTTGTCCTCAAAACTCCCACGGCCTGCTCCCGTCTGGCCTTGTAGCTCAGTCGGTAGAGCAACGGTGATCTAATCCGGAGGTCGTGGGTTCGATTCCCACCCGGGTCAGAGATTTTTCTCTGTCCTTGGGTGTTTCATGAGAAGTTCCTGATGCTGTGGATCAGCGAAGGTTCTTCATCCATCACATGCACACAGTGGCAATGGCCTCACTTGAGTTTCTTTCCATATATACATACACACGCTACTTAGGACAACACGCACTTGCACTTAGTACTTGGCTTGGGCCGAGCGGATTTGTCCTCAAAACTCCCACGGCCTGCCCCCATCTGGCCTTGTAGCTCAGTCGGTAGAGCAACGGTGATCTAATCCGGAAGTCGTGGGTTCGATTCCCACCCGGGTCAGAGATTTTTCCCTGTCCTTGGCTGTTGCATAAGAAGTTCCTGATGCTGTGGATCAGCGAAGGTTCTTCATCCATCACATGGACACAGTAGCGATGGCCTCACTTGAGTTCTTTCCATATATACATACACACGCTACTTAGGACAACACGCACTTGCAAAAAAAAAGCACCAAAAGTGTCTCCTAGCCCTAATCACTTAACAAAAATGTTGTTTCAGGTCCAAGAGAAATGTTTGGCTCAGTCGTTCACCACTAGAGCAGAGACCCCTAGTCTTGACCTGTGGAATGTGACCTGTGTTTTAAACCTGCCTCTTTTATCTGGATGATGACAGCTAGGGATTAGGGCTGTAAATCCTCTCTTTTTGTTTCAAACCTACAAGGCAGTCAGAAGGCTGTGAAAAAATCTGTGATATAATTGAACTGCCTGTCATGAGAAAAATTCAAGGGACACCTTCTCTGATTCATGAAATAACAAGTTTTAAAAGTCATGAATCTACATGTACCATTGCATGTAAATTTGTAAATATTTCCATTAAAAATATTAACTTTTACTTACTTGTCATTTTTTGTTTACCCACTGTAGAAACAACATCCTTATGGAATCCAACTCCAACCCAGCACTCATACAAACTGGGATCCTTATTACTTCTTGATACTTTTAAGGTACACCATATTAAAGAGGTCTGTGTTTCTGGCCTGGATTTAATAATATTGTTATAATGAGGCTGACATCTTCCTGATTAAATTATTATTATTTTTCCTGATGTCTTTCCTGATTAAAAGGTTCTTAAAACAGTTTAACTTTTTATTTATTATTTTCCTACATTCATTAGAGATTTTAACTATGATTGAATTTTTGTTCTGAGCATGCAAAGTTGAGCAAAATTCAACCTCTGGTTTAAAGGTTGATCATATTTTAGGTATTATAATTAGAGGGAGACATGGTGGCCTGGAGGTTAGCGCCCCACACTCCCCATCTCAGGGTCACTGGTTCGAAGCCTAGTGCTGTCATTGTGTTGTTTCCTTGGACAAGAAGCTTTACTCCTCAATGTCTCTCTCCACCCAGGTGTATAAATGGGTACCAGAAACACTTACTTCTGGGGGTAATCCTGCGATGGACTAGCATCCCATCCAGGGGGGAGAAAGGATACTGTTATTCGCTTCATGCTACGGAATCCGGGATGAGCTCCGGCTGCGTGGGCCGCTTGGCCAGAGAACAATTCTTAATTTTAATAACAGGGACTTTTATGCTACATGTATATCACATTCATCCTGAGATCATTGACCAGCAAGATTTACTGTAATGTCCTTTGTCTATTCTAGGCTCATGAGTTGGTCCGATCAGAAATTTTTCATCAAATTTTAAACAGAGTTATCACTAAGGCAACAACACCTGTCAATCATTTTATTGGTGAGGAATGTATTAGGATCAGCTTATTTTCATTTATTCAAAAGCAGTGTTTTTTCATTGCTATGTGTTAGTAGTAACAGGGCAAAGCTACCAGTTTGAGGCAACAACATTGCAAACGATTAACATTGGTGAGTGATGTTTTTTTGCAGAAAGTGGGAAGGGGAAGGCTATAGGTGACCCTTCATGGGAAAACAGTGAATAACGTGATGACACATTCACACAGTACTTGTCTAACACCCTTAGAGTGCGCATAATCATTATACATTGTATGTATTGGATAGATCTCTCTGGATTCAGGGGCTCTTTTGTTCTGTAAAAGATATAAAATTTTCTCCTTTGATTATACCAAAATTTATGAAGTGTTTCATTTCATATTTTGAGATTTTGTCTTTTGTTCTTTTAAAGAACTTCTGGCCAGTACTGTTTCTGCAGCTCCACATGTGTTGTTAGAGACATTGCCAAGGGTAAGAAGCGACAATGAACAGAGTACTAATTAATTCTTAAATGTCCATATCAGTCGTTATTTCCGTCTACAAGTGCAGACACCCAATAGTCAGACAAGTGCAAAGATGGGTCATGGGTAGAAAATTAACAAAGCTAGAATACCAAACTAAAAGCATAATAATTATTATGTTAGGCTTGAAAAGAACATTTTCAAGTTAATAATTATAACTAATTACGAATGTTTTACAGTTTGGCTGTCAGGTATGCTATTCCCTGAGACCAAGAATACTTTCAGGCAAAATTCTTTGTTGTTTGAGGTGTCAAGAAAACATAATTGTTATGCATAGAACCTTTCGGTGAATACTTTGCTGTTTACGTATTACACCACTTGTGATTTTTCTGGTTTATGATTGAGGTCAGTCAATAATTAATATTTTTGCAGGTCAAAGAGGCCTTGGACTATCTCTCCTTTTTACAACCAAAGTCAGCTGAAGGTTTTCTAAAAGCAATCCAGGTACTCAGTACTACTGTGTTGTCAAGAAAACAAGTTCCTGGACTTGTTTCAACAGGTGTCTAATATTCCAAATAACGGTTGTGTCTTGTATCAGCAAAACATTCATGGGGATATCATGCACAATCTTTATAATTTTGCGTTAAAAGACCTAAAAAGGGCGAGAAAAATTATTGGATTAATAAAATATGTACTTGATAATTTACTGACATTCCAGTAATGTCATTTATATAACCAACTTACATTAATTTTGACATAGTTTTGAGATGGCACATTTAATTTTTCTGCATTATTTCATTAAATAGACTCAGACACCATGTGCAATGAAGCAAGAAAGTGTAAAAGTAGTACTGTACAGTTTTTGTCATTTGCATAGATAATGATCAAGTTTTGACCCACAGCCACCTAAAAGGAAATGAAAGTCTTGTTGTCAATCAATAGATTTCCTGGAACTTCATTTTAATTAGCATTTACATCCCAAAGCTTTTTTACGTGACTTCTTGGTGTTAAAATACGTACGGTAATTTATTGTATCTTGTTTTTCAGCCTCTGTTGAAGATCAGCTTGACACTGCGGGATTCATTAATCCTTGTGCTGCGAAAAGCGATGTTCTCCAGGTAACTCTGCCTTTATAATTACTAAACTTCTAGGTTAATTTTAAGACCTGCTGTAAGCATTGTCATTGTAAGAATTTTTCTTTATGCTTGGGGCATATTAAGGAGCTCATGTTGAATTTTTGGCTTTTTTTTCGATTTTGCTCAGAATCGGCTAAAATTTTGCAATTGGCCTAAAATGTGGTCCCCTTGTGCCCCAAGCCTATCAATAATAATTGTAATACCGTAATTATTATTATTCTTGACTGATGACTCATGTTCTGCTTCTCATTGATGTCCTTTATGAAAATTTGCTGCACTGTCATAGACAAGTTGATGCACGAAGGATTGCAGTGACAGGATTTCTTCTTATTCTGAAGCATTTCAAGGTACATATACAGTACTAATCCTAAACTAATGTGGCTGTAGAATTGTTAATTTCTCAAAACCTTGTCAACTTGTTGTTTAAATTAACAGTCAGTAATTTCCATGCAAACAACTCTTCTGATGATAAAGCTTATTAGTGCCACAGTGCAAACAACATCTTATATCATTGTTCTTTGTTTTTGCAAAGTTATGGAACATAAATGGTGGGGGAAAAGTTGAATGAGAATGTAATGTCCTTATAAATGGGACTGAGATTTTGTTTTGATCAAAACTGCGGATTACCCTTCAATCAATCAATCATAATCCTTATTTACATCCCTAGGCGATCCAACGCCTTATGGTGTTAATTGGGGACATCTTCAGGCTTGACCACAGCACTGGGAGCTCTGTACCCTGCTCTTATTGATTAGTGTGTGGGATCTTTAGTTTCCCACAGAGTTTATGAACAAGGGTTGTCGGTCTTGTCCTATGGTTTATAGTCCTTGTCTGAGAAGACTTGAAAGTCTAACCATTTAGGGATTTACATGTAATTACAAAGGCAGCACTTTCTCCTCATGCACTCGTTTAAAGTTCCTGAGTGTTGGTCTGGCTGGAGTCGAGCTCACAACCTCCTGCATGGTAGTCTGATGCTCAACCAACTGAGCCAACCAGGAAGTGGTACCAACCGGTCGACAACAACGAATATCATGGTTATTTGCAGGTCTTGGGTGGAGGAATTTCATCCAGCCAACCATCCAGTCAATTGAGTCAAACATTTTCACATTCAAGTCAAATTCAAGTTGATGTTCATGTCAGAGGAAGTGGAGTAGGCAATGAAGCATTGTGCTTAGAGATACTAGGTAACAAAAAATGTTCAGATACCCAACTTTTTGGTTGCATATGCCTGTTCAAGGTCCTTCTTTGTAGAAATGTTTATTAAACATATCTGATTTCTTACACATCATCGTCAGTGATGTTAATCCTTGAAATTGTAGTTTAACCATGTATTTAAGGTGTTATAACAAACTTTCTGTGTGAATATTTGAGAATACATGTAAGATTGTCGAGAAAATTAATGTACATGTAGTAGCAGAGCTCAGGCACGCAAAGTTTACCAGCAGAACACTATGGTAAGATTTTTTGGGAAATCTATCCATGTGAGAAATTTTGGTTATGATGTCAGTGTCCGCCCTTCTACCCGCGTGTACAGACTGTCAGAGTGGAGGTGGGGAAGCAGGACATCCTCTATGGACAGAAGTGTTTAGGCAATTTTCCTTGGTGGGAAATTGCATGGCAGCGTTGCATTTTGTTGCGTTTTTCTGGCGGGAAATCATGTTAGTGAAAAAAAATGGGATAAATTAAAGATTAAAGAGCAGAAAAGAGCACCAGTGAAGAGGTGACGAAATTTGAGAAATTTAAGGTAAGAAAGCCTTGAGAGAAGCCAAAAAAGGAGAAGGAGAGAAAATTTCAGTGAAGAACACTGTAAAGCTGAGAGAAATAGAGCAAGAGACAAAATACTAATTTTTCAGCGGTTGGCTTTCAGGTAATAATAATAATAATAATAATAATAATAATAATAATAATAACAATAACAATAATAATAATAATAATAATAATAATAATAATAATAGTAATAAATAATGGAATTTATGTAGGGCTTATACATTGCTGTTCTAAGCACTTTACAGTGTAAAAAAGAACATACATGTAAGGTAAATGTTTTCCTTCTTAATGCATGCCTCTCTGCCTCACATATTTTGTAAAACTTGCTAAAAAAAACAAAGAAGGCCTGAAATGTTTGCAATTCCGTATTGACAGAGATTCTGGCATATTTCAACAATCAAATTTATAGGCTTTTTGTGTGAAATGGATGTCCAGACGTGAGCTGCTTAGTTTGACTGTGAAATTGTAGTCGAATAAACAAATTTACTACTCTTTAGCTTGACAATTTAATTACCATAGTAAGATTTTTGCTGTTGTTCTAAACTGAAGAGAGAGGTTGTAAAGAGTATCAGTCAAATGGAAAATGTTTTGAAAGAGATTACTTATAGCAAGCAAGTGAGTAAGCAACAAGGTGACTCAAGCCAAAGCACATGGCAATGCCCCTGCAAACCTCCCTGGAGTCCACCCAGATATCACAGGAGAAACCACTGCATTGGCTTGGTTTTAACTTTGCCTAAATCATATTTAGCCTAATTTATAAGTTCTTATAATAGTGTCTTTGCATGGATGATCTCATGGATTGAACATTGTTCTTCATGAACCTGCAGTATTAATGGTCAGTGGTCAGTAATGTAAGAAATGTCATTGCCCAACAGATTTTAAGTGATTTTAAAGTTAAAAAGAAATTGCAATGAAGCTTAAATTAAAGAAGTTTACTTACTACCTCAATAATGTGGCAATGCATTTTACCCTTGAAAAGCTTGTTGTATTCATTTGAAGGAAACCTTCGACGTTGTCTTACACAGCAAGCAGATGTGAGAATGCAGCTCTACGAGGTAATACTTTCAGATGAATCGTACACGTAGTCTTCTAAAGCTCAGTGATAAATGACCCAAACTAGTACCCAGAGGGTTGTAGACTCCTTTGACTCCTGCAAAGGGGAACTTGGCTTTTTCCAAAGTCATCTCCAAGTCACCAGGGTAAAAGTGTGCCAATCTTTCGAAACAAAGGGGCTTGAATCCTTGGCAAACCATACAATTGTGTGGGATAATTCCAAACTGTTATCACTACCAACCAACAGTACCATCTATGCATTTGTTTGGAAGACTGGTACATGTACTTTGATTTTGCCCAGACTCTTTTGGGCACGTGATGATGGCAGTCTTACCTGACACTTAAGGTCTTGGTAAAGGTAAATTTGGGCGTCTCACTCAAATTTTTTGTTTGTGCAAATCTTGAATCGGTGGGCTGTGAAGTATATTTTGGTGAAAAAAAATAATGAAAAATTAATTTTTAAAACCACTAAAATTGTTTTTCTTTGTTTCCCGCCATAATCTGCACGCTAAAAATGAGTAACATATCATGTCAACTACACGTGAAAGGATTGGGTGTTAGCACTTGCCCGAATGCTGATTGGCTCAGCATAATAGACCTCCTTAGCTTGTACGTTTTGTTTTCCCATTTCAGACCACGTGATGTTCTCAAGGGAATTTTCCTTTTGTTTTTTCATAAGTTATGCATACATATTCACGTGCATAGGACGACATTTGAAAGAAAGTTTTCCCTAGAGTAACATCACGTATTCTGAAATGGGAAAACAAAATGTACAAGCTAAAGAGGTCTATTGGCTTTGAAGTAGGGGGTGGAGCTATTCAGCAGACCGTGAACTGCATGTGAAATCTTTAAGGTTTATTTTCTAGGGGGGTTTTTTTACAGGTTTTGCTAAAAGCAGGCCCACGGCCCGAAGGCCCAGTGGCCCACGGCCCACGGTCTGCGACGGCCTGGCGGCGCAGAGGCCCGGTAGCCCAGTCCTGATTTTCCACAGTTTTTTTGTCCAGCGTAAATCCACGCGCATGCACAGATCTGCATAGGGTTTGGGCGTGCAAAATGGACGACGGTGAGGTTGAATAGGCCATTTCCGAGTTCATGTCTGCCTCCTCTTCAAGGCGAGTCTAAGTGCGAAGTTTTTGTTATGAAAATTAGTTTTCATTCATATGTAAAGTAGAACTAATTACCATCACAAAAACTTTGCACTCAGACTCGCTTTGAAGAGGAGGCGGATATGAACTCGGAAATGGCCTATTCGTTTACCATTTTAATCATTTGAATCCTTGTTTCTGTTTGTTGTTGTAAACAGACGAAAACAACAGAGAATGACGTTTTTCATTTAGCAACATGCAACGAAAGAAAGGATCGAAAAGGATTGAAATGATTATTAAAATGGTAAACGAATTCAAACTCACCGTCTTTTTGTGCGGCCAAACCCGATGCAAAGCTGTGCATGCGCGTGGATTTACCGCTGGACAACAAAACTGTGTGGGCCTCCGGGCCGTCGCGGGCCGCAGGCCGCTGGGCCGTGGCGGGCCGCGGGCCATGGGCCGCTGGGCCGCGGGCCTGCTTTTAGCAAAACCCTTTTTTTACGCCAAAATTACAACTTCTCAGACCTCCTGTCCAAACAGGTTTTAAGATATCACTTCCAAATTTTCAGTTCTAATAGATGATTGTACTACCCCAAATACCGTGAGGAATTTTTCGTTTGTCTTCAGAGACTGATTTTATGGAACTTTTTCTGCCCAAATTAAGTATGAGATGAGAGTTCGACTTGTTGCATGATATTTCCTTCAATTCTTGTCATATCAAAAATTCCTTTACACGTTATTGGAGTGCATTCATCTGTGACTAAAATGCAACAAAGTACGGTTATTTTTGCAATAAAGTGAAGGGGCAGGAGCTTCTGCAGCAGACTCAGTTGTTCTGAGTTTGAGACCTCAAAACTAAAAGGCAATATTAAATACCAAAAAACTATAACTTTATTCAAATACTTCAATCTACTAGCTTTAATATGATATAAATTATAGTTTGACCCTATACGAAAAATAGTGGCGCAACAATTTCATTTCTCCGCGTACACCTCATTTTCCTTTACCAAGGAAATTTAATAACATCTTATACAGCTTTGGATAACCCAGATGAAGGCACTAAGCAGGACTGTTGCATTTTTGGGTCTTGAATATTACAACTTTGTAACTAGTATTCATTAAACTTTAAACCAAGTCTGATGTCTCCATGTGTCTCTCAAAATAAAACTTGATTGTTCTGTTCTAGGGACTCTTTATTGTGCTGTGTAAGAATCCTCAGTTACAGCAGCCAATTTTAGACATGTTTAATACCCAGGTGAATTGTCTTTTTTTTTTTTAATTTGAGTTTGCTCGAAGTATCAAGGTGGCTCAAACCAGTTTCAACACTTTCAAGAGATTGTACTATTAGAAGGATTGGCTCTACAACACTGTATCACATAACCACAATGTCATATCATATGAGACACCAATATTGCTTAACAATATGCATTCATTATCATGACATAATACTTCACCATAGGAAAAGGAGAGTCATCTAAAAACCCCCTGGCTATATTTTGTCTTTAGTTGCTACTACTGTATCTCTAAAATGGAGTTGGTGACCTCCCTTTTTCATAGCTGAACGGTGAGATGAAACTCTGCAAAGTTGAAAAAAAAATTCTGTGTATTCTGAGTCACCTTAAAAACTTGAGAAGTTATGGTAGCTCTACATCTGCTCCATAGATTTTTTTTATAACTTTACAAATAGTTTTACTGTGGCCAGCTAATCACTTTTCAGCAAAGAAAAATGGGGGTCACCAAGTTTGTTGTAGAGATGCAAGGAACTAAAGACAATATATGGGGTGTTTTTGGATGGATTTCTTGCTACAATGGTAACCAACTATGTCACAATAACAAGATTCCACTTTTACATTACTGTTTCATTTAGTCCTAAATTTTGTTTTTGTCTGTCACAGTTTCTGAAATATGTGGAGCCTGATGAAGAAATAAATCCTCCTATCAAATTGGAGCCATGTCTGGCTGCATCAGGAGATCAAGTTTACCTCACAGAGCCACTGGTAGATATGTTGAAGTAGGCCTTATCCTTTTTCTTAAAAAATTAACTATAATGCAATGTATTATTATTGTTTCTTTTTAGGGTCATCTCCTGTGTTTTCTCCTACACTCTTTGGCAAAATGCATTGAAAACCACACCCAAGAAGAAGAAGGGGAACAAGGTATGTGACATCAAGGTGGCATGATTGGGACTGATCATTTTGCACTGCTGATGAAGTTCAAGCAATTCAAACAAAATAGTTGAATGTTTAAGTTAATATGGTATATGCTCTGAGTTTTGGAAGTTCTTTAACATTATAATGTTACTGTGGTCATTAGATATTTACTTGTAAGGTAGATATAGATTTGTGAATTAATTAATTAATTAAGATTTTTATATATTAAAGGCTTATTGTGGCATTTAACTCAGAGAACTGAAATGATAATAGAATTGTGAAAATTTTACCACAATCCTGCTCTCCCAGGGTTGTGGTAAAATTTTGCCCTCAATCGATGAATGTATTCTAAAAAGAGGGCAGTGTAGTAACTTGAGGAGTAAAGGCATTTTCTCACACACCACTGATACATGTAGGTATATGACTGTATGCAACAACGACCATTGCAGTGATAGTCAGAAATGGCAGATGCCAAAAACACAATACAGTAGCTTGTCTAGGGTCACCTGACTAATTTCCAGGTTCAAGCAGTGTGTGAGGAATGTCCTCAATCAGGCAGTCTACTGAAAATACGAAGCAGATGGTTGGTTTCTCCTTGTAACACATTATATTCTGAGCTATCTATAAAGTTGCATTTATTTTATTTTGGGTTTCAGATGCAATGGAGCACATTTTGAATGAATTAGAGGATCTCTTTCAGTCACTTGTGCTCAGAATGAACAAGTCTGAAATGGAGGACTTTGAGCTTGTAAGACAATATTGTTTCAAATTCTGAATTCAAAATTGAGTAAATTTTTATCACTGTCTCTAATTTTAATTTTCACTCCTAGGACAAATCTGCTGATTTTTCACTTGCCTCCAGTGTTGGCATCAAAAATAACATTCTGGCCCTTCTCGTCCTTGGATTATATGAGGTGTGTATGAGTGAAGCATTCAAACCTGCAGTGTTATTCTTGATTCTCTGTTACTTGTAAAATCATGGATCAAGTTTTTATTTAAGTATCTAAACTTGCCTTTGCAAGCACCATAGTGCAGTACAGGTGCAGTTTCCTAGACAATTTGTGTTTAACTTTTTATAACTTAATTGCTTTTTTGCCTCTAGGTCTTGCTAGAGTACAGCTTTGCTGAGGGAGAATTGAGGTTAGTTTCCCATTGCGAGTTGCCAGTTCTCAATCTTGTTAACGATGAGGAATGGGGATTGTAACGATACTGTAAGTAATATATTCAATATGAGCATCAGATCTGTATCACATTTACAACTGATGCAGATCTGACGTGAACATTGTATTAAGTGTTAATGCATACTAGGCATTTTTGGCGATTCAAGACATTTTAACAGAGAAAATTGAAAGGAACATTTATGTAAATGAAGAGAAATCAGCATCAGATATACAGATATTGATTAATAAAACATTTCTTTTGTTTTTCCATCATGAATTATTAATGAGTTTTGTAAGTGACCTAAAATTTGGCCGAGCCTTCTAGTTGTTTTTACCACTTAAGAGATCCACTGAGGTTTTAAAAGAAGCTACATATATCTATCCATTTATCCTGCGGTGTAAATGTCCTGAAAATTGCTCCATTGACTGTTCTTTTTTAAAGCTCTTAAGTTTAGCAAGTCCCCTGAAAAATTCCTGAAGTAAGTAAACTTTATTTAAACACGGAAAATCATCAGTTAAGCTAAAAAAAGGGAAAAAACCCCCCTTACAACTGTTTTACATGATTGCCGTGTGGGAATCCGATAGGTCAGATACTTGCTTGATTATGCGTTTGAACTGCCCAATAGAGTCAGCATTTCTTACGTGTTGGGGCAAATTGTTCCACAAACAGGCCCCGCTATAACAGAAACTTCGTTTCAAATAATTAGTATTTAGCTTGGGTAGAGTACGTTTACCTTCTAAGTTTCTCAAGTTATATTCAGCATCTCGTTGACTGAAAAGGCGTTGCAGGTATTCCGGGGCAAGATCGTGAATTGTTTTATACATAATTAGTACTTTCTGTTTTTTACGTCGAAGAGACAGCTTCTCCCACTTAAGAGTATCGAGAAGGAGGTTGGAGCTCGTATCAAAGGGTAATTTAGTAATTACCCTAGCTGCGCGATTTTGTAATTTTTGCAGTTTATCACTGAAAAAGTTGTGAAGCCCAGTTTTTTACCTAGAATAAGCCATTTTATTGTTGTTTATAGCTGTGAATCTGCTGAGGAAGTAGCACAGTTATTTGGCAATTTTCAACAGTTGTCTGAAATACTGAAGGAAAAGACAAATGTACCTGGTACGTGTTTCTCTGTTTGCTTCATGTAATGGCATTTCACTTTTTTCACAAAAAAACACCTTTAGAAATAGTAAGTAACTTCAGCATCATTTATATTGTAGAGCCAACCTTTTGTCATTAGTATTTTTTGGAAACAACTTGGTGCGAGTCATTGAACCACTTCTTGTAATTCAATTTCTGAGTTTTTTCAATGTTGTTTTTACATATTCAAACTGCTCTTGTCTTTCATACATTGCCTTGAGAAAAATTCCCCTTGGGCTTCCTTTGAAAATAAAGGCCAGAGAAACATTTTTATCCTGACACTAGCACACGTGCAACGCAGAGCCCTTCATTAGAATTTGCTTGGATTCCACGACCTGCATGTACGACCGAATAACATTAGGGAAGACCCTTGACAGAAATGTACCATGACATCAATACTACACTGCATTTATCCAAGCTAATGGGACGGGCATTAGACTCTACTACACTCTCCTCTCCTGTGTTTCTTCATTTATTGTGACAGCTCCACAAGCAATAAAATAGTTGAATACTTTGATCTAATTTATTCTTTCATTGCAGGAAAGAAAGGGCGCTTGACAACTGGAAAGCAAGGACCAAAAACTATGCTATCTTTGGAATGCTCTGCCACTATGTTAAGAGCTTTATTTAGGTAATGCTCTGTTAATAATAATAATAATAATAATATTTTTATTATTATTATTATTATTATTATTAATAAACTAAATAATAAATATTATTATATAGCAGTAAATATTGTACTTCTAGATGCTGAGCTTACTAAAGAACATGGGGCATATTAACCTAACCTATTACTAAGTGCAAAATAGTAGAAATCTAATAACATTAATTGAAACAGGCTCATATGCCTGTTAAAAAGCTAATTTAAAAACGATGTCTTAACATTTGCTAGAATGTTATTATTATTATTATTATTATTATTATTATTATTATTAATTAGTTATTATTATACTTATTATAATTACTTATTATAATTATTATACTTACTTATTATAATTAGTTATTATTATTATTAATTAATTAATTATTATTATTAGTTGACCAATGACATCTACGACCGGAGTTCTTATAGTATCTACTGACGTTACACAAATCACTTGACTCTGAAGATGACGTCCGCTCAGGTTGTCGAAACGTCAGTCATTTTCATCTCAAACAGTCCTTCTCAGGACTACACTCACCCGGACGATCGTGCTTTACTTAATGATATTATTATTATTATATTATTATTATTATTATTATTATTATATTATTATTATTATTATCATTATTATCTCTCATTTGATTTTCTCTGTCTTCTGTTATTTTTAATGTTTGGGAGTCTCTTTAGTGACACAGCTCCAAGCCATCAACAAGGACTTACCCTTCTGAGAGCCTCACAACCTCTGATCAAGTATGCTATAAACACAGCCCTTCAGAAGCTCAAAGAGGTAGTGGCTTTTACATACTTACATTTAAAGGACAAGGGAAAAAAGTCTTATCGTGTTTGGCACATCTCACTTTTAAAGACAGTAGTTTTCACATATGAAACAGCAATCCTGGCCAAAACATTCGGGATTCTTTGTCTTTTTCAAAGAAAATAACTACATTTCCATTGATCTCCCCTTTGCTCTGAACAGTGTTGTGTCTCGGAGGTCAAACACTGGTATAAAATGTTTTGCACTTGCTATGGTCTTCCTTCACAAGGTTGTAGTTATGGCTGGGAATTAGACATAACTTTGAAGTACATTGTACTTTAGGTTTCAATTTTAAGCCAATCATTTTCCTTGAAAATTTCGTTAAAAGTGCCAGTTTGATGAAATAAATAATATTGGTATGATTATTTATATGGGTTCAAGATATGTGCTGATTTTATTAGGGAAAGATGGTTGCAGTTTATGGAACAACTAGAGGAGTTAGAGAAAATCCAAAAAAATCCAGGCTTGAACAGGTCTTGTTGAAACCTGGATATATTTAATTAAGTCTTCTTCACAACTGCTTAAGTGGTTCCATAAAGAGCAATGCACTTTTGCTTAGAAGATAAGGATAAATATTAGAAATATATCTGGTACATATAGATCTTTATATTTTGATGGGCATATGGTATTGAATAATTCTTAAAGTTAATGATATTTTTTCTAGATCAATGATACTGCTGTTTGTTCTGGACCTGGTGGCTCTAGCAAGGAGAATATTTACAAATATTGCTGTGTTATGGCCAGGTATGTCATTTTTGGGGTTGACTCCCACATCAGGACTTACTTTGCTAACCAGTTTTAACTCCTGTCTTTACCCTTTACTGTATTTCAAAGATGTTTGTCTTTTACAAACGTTTATTATAATTATGTGTTATAATATATTTGTTAGAATAAATTGTTATAATTTATGTGTTGGGATTTATTTGCTTAAGCAACTCAAGTGTGCTGGTATTGATCGCACTTCTCAAATTCAATTTTACTGTGCATGTATTCACTCTGTCTTGGAATATGCCTCTCATGCTTTCCATTCTGGTTTGCCAATTCGTTTTTCTGATCATATCGAGAAGGTTCAGATGCGAAATTAAGAATTGTATACCCAGAAGGATCATATAGGAAAGAGCTAGAAGATGCAAATTCGACAACGCTTTTCGATAGGCGGGAAGAGTTATGCATAACTCTTATTCACTCAAATCAAAGAGAGTGATGCTCAGCAATTAGGTAGCCTGCTCCCTGCGTGCAAAAATACTTCTCAATACAACTTAAGAAACAAGTGAATGTTTGGTATACCTTCTAATGAAACTAAGGTTTCAAAATTCTTTCATAATGCACTTCACAGGAAATTAAATAACTTCTTAAATTCAGAATTTTTAATCTTACACAATACTGTATGCTATATATTATATTTATGTTACATTATATTTTTTTAACGCAAGTAATTCAGCAAATAGCTGCCAGTTGTGATTTTGATAAACAATTTGATTTGTGTTTATTCAGGGTTTTCTGGAAACTTATCAATGGAGAAAGTTGTTTACAAGAGGATTCTTGGAAGAAAGACAAGGTTTGTTTTATTCTTCCTTCTTCTTTAATTTTTCCGTGGGCATAGATCTGTACTTAAAATATAGGTTCTGCAACCTTGAGAGGGGGTCAGATCAACTCCAGAAAGGATTGCTCCCTTCTTTCACTTCCCTTTATGGAGAGCGCACACTGCAGTGGGTATCTTAAATTGCGAACTGCATCTCATCAATCTTGGTGCAAATCCCAGCTCGTGCACTCCAAAGTTAACTCATCTTTCCATCCATTTTATTTGTGGTGGGTAAAATGAGTACCAGTATCACTGGAGACAAGTTGTACGTGCGACGGGATAGGAGTAGTGCACACCCCTGCTGTAAGCTATGGTAGAAGCTTGAGAAAAAGGAGGCTAAAATGCTGGTTGCCTTCGACTTCGGCAGCCTTCTTGTCTTGTCTTGTCTTGTCTTCACTTCCCTTACAATTTGACTTTTACATGTACTTTTCTCTATTATTTATCCAGGGCAAGAAAATTAACAGTTTGTGTGTCGAGGGGTTCTGCGCAGTGGTGAATATAATGTGTTGCCAGTTTCCTCAAAAACTGCCACACTTCATGAGTGTGATAGGTGGGTTGCAATTCTGTAAATCCCCCAGCACAGTCCTAAAATTGCCTGATTTAGAATATAAGATTCAAAGAAACTTGCTTGACAGTTTTCATCCAATCAAGTACTCCCCGTGACAGCTCTGTGGCAAGGAATAGAAGGAGGTTTAAGAAATACTGTTGTTTGGTCAGTACACACAGAGCCTTTTCTAAGCTCATCTAAAATACTTTTTCAAATTGAGTCGTCATAATGGCGATGCTTTCGTGTGAATTCATAAAAACTCTAGTTGCACTTGAACTCGCTCTTTGTAAAAAGAATAGCTGACCTCAATTTGGAAATAAAAACTATTGGTAACTTGTGGTCAGAAATTAATTTCAATCAAGAACCTTCACCATAAAAACACCAATCCTCAGATAAGTTTTTCTTGCAACAGACGTTATCATGATCAATTTAATTTGCTCAAAGACATTAAAATTGCACTACTGAAATTATAGTACAGCCTTTTTTATTTTCTAGACAGTACTCCGGAAGGTGAAAGAGATTCATCCGATGCGGCAGCCAACCAAGAAACTATTTCTGGTCAAATAAGGAAATGTCAGGTTAGGTTCGTTCAAACCTCTGAAAGCGAATGATCGGGAAAAGGTGATTCAGTTGATATTTGCGAGGATTTGTTTTGCAGGGTTAGCAAGTAGTTAGAGTTCTACCCTCCTACCAACGAGCCCTATAGTTGACTCTTTGAATTTACTCTGCATCAAATCTGACTTTTTTTGTTGGTTCTGTACTCCTTTGGAAGGCTTTGATGAACATTTTTTTCAGCGCTTAATTGTGAGCATCGTATCTTCACCTGATGAGGATGGGGACATTAGTTTGAAGGACAGCCAATCACTTTTAAATGTCATCTCGCTTTTAGCCCATCACTTGGAGCCGGATGGACAACAGGTAACTCTGCAGGCACTATGCAATAATTATATCCGTAGGGCTTTTTTTTTTCTAAAAGTATGAGGATTTTTTATTTATTGCGTTTTAACTTTTGCCTAGTTTATCCAGTTACAGTCCTGGGTTCATAGAATCTGTGTGGATCACAATGTTGGTAAGGTGTAAGTAAATAGAATATGAAAGATAGAAATGATCCTCGCACTTAACTGGACAATTTAAGCAATTAGGGAGCTTAAGCATGCGCGTTTTTGAGACGCGGACGGCAACCGGAAGAGAGCATTTCGCATGCCAGGACAGTGGTGTCTCCCAGATTTTTATACTAATTATCTCTAATGGGGAAAAGATACTCAGCAATTTAAATGTGGTTGTGTAAAGACAAGTTAAAAGTGAAAACAACTCACTTCCGGTTGCCGTCCGCGTCTCAAAAACGCACGTGCTTAAGCTCCCTAATTGTCACTTGTAGACACCTGAAAAATTTAGGTTGCTTCAACGGGATTTGAACCCAGGACCTCTCGGTTGACGGTGCAATCCTCTGAAATTTTCAGGTGGCTATAAGATACAATTGCTGCTTAAATTGTTGAGATAACTGCGAGGATCACTTCTACCTTGCGTCTGTAAACTGCACTTCAGTTATACATTTCATTTCTTTTAATAGGTTATGTTAATTTTTTAGCTACCGTAAAACCAAAGCTTAAGGACGTTTACTACAATAATAAATTGTTATTGTGCATCCCTATGGGTGGTGCTTATTGATACAGGGATTTTTTTGCGCGGCTCAAAACTATGCGGAGAAATCAGAAATTAGCAAGTGCTCTTGGTATCCAAAAAGAAAATTGGGGGTAGCCATGCATTTTTCAGAGATAATTAAGCTTCAATTTGGAAAAGAATGCCATACATTGCTTTGTATTTTAAAGCTTTTTACAAATATTGTTGATTCATTATCTTCGAAAAATGCGTGGTTACCCCCAATTATTATTTTTTTTTTGGATTTCAATAAGACTTGTTAAGATCTGCTTTTTCAACATATTCTTATCCGTAAACCGCGAAAAAATACCTTTGAATTGCAACGGTCGACGAAAACGTCACCTCGAAATATAACTTGGCTCTATCATAAGTCTTTGCGATTATTCAGTCTCGTTCACGTCCTACATTGTGGGCAAAGTATCCTGAAAATAAACTGGTACGAACGGTTTGAGAGTTAAAGTAGAGAATGAAGGATTCTCTGTTGCATGCTTACGTTGTCGTCAAAACCTCAAATTTGGTGATTTCACGTTGTCGTTATACAGAGGACCGCTAACATACTTGCTAAAATCGGTGCTGCACGTGCAGCACGATTATTTATGCTCTTTTAACCAATGATATCACTATTTTGTGGCGATGTCGTAGTCGTAGCCGTTGTCGTTTCTTAAATTCCCTGGTACTCAACCTGATTCTAAGACAGGTCCAGGTCGCTCGTGTCACGCACTCTACTCCCCAGTGTGCGTGACACGATCTACCTTGAATCAGGCTAGGTATTACTGACATCTCGTGTGATCCCAATAGGTGGAGAGCAGCAGTCAAATAATCCAGTCAGGACAAATACATGTTTTTATGATGCTACTGAGTTCTCGGGGCCTCCGAAGGCATTAATTAACCGGGAACTTTTATTCACAGCGACAGCAGTTAACTTTCCGCACTTTGTTTACTTCAAATATTCCAATTCAGTTGTAAGCGGCTTATTATTATTATTATGGGCTGAACCATAAGAAATGAATGGAAATGCGCGAGTCGCTAAAATTTAAATAATCCAGACGCGGGAAATCAAAGATTTCGCGAATTCTTGAGTTAACTGGCATAATAAACCATGACTGAATGATCAAAAAGCCAAACCCAGTAGCATACCTTGTTTGTTGTAGATCATTTTGACAAATGTCTTTTCCTAGCAGGAATACTCGGCAAATGCCTTTTGTAACGTCAAGTTGCGGTTGTCGTTTTAATTCGAACATCATTGTGTTCCGACCAAGAAGGAGTAGGTGTGGTCGAGTGAAACTTTGCTTATATTTTTCTCGTTTACTTGATGAGGGAAGTTTAGTCAACTCTCAATAGGGTCTTGTCTTTTATTTTAACATGGCTTGGTAATGCTTGTTGGAATTGTTTGAAATCTTTTTAATCTTCACAGACGACTCTTCGTTTTCCAAGTGTCTGATGTCCTTGCTGTTTTCTCTAACATTCCAATCAAAAAGCAGCCCAAGCTTGGTAGGAAATTTTTTTTTTTTTAATTTTACAATTTTAACTGAACTGAAATTGCTTTGTTTGCTTGTTTGTGTTATCTTCATTTCATTTAGTCTACCGTAAATTGCTCATAGAATGTGGTGAATATCTATTTGATTCACCGGTATTTACTAATGCGCACTTAACTCTGAACCTTTCATTTAAAAGCACCGTAGACCTTCCTCATGAATTGTGGCCATTGGGCTAAAATCAACTCTGAGTGCTTAGCCTTTTTTGCAATGTACGATTCATGCACTACCCTCCCGTCCTAGTTGCGCATGAATGTATAAAGCGGTTAAGTTGGTGAATCAAAATTTTGTCATCTTTTTAGGTTCGCGATGTTGCCCAGGATGTCCACAGCCAGCTCGGAGATATTGACCCGGTAAATATCACATAATTCATCAATTGTTAAGTTGTCTAAAATTCTTGCAATATTTCTCCAAAAAACTTTGGAAGAGTATGGAATATTTAGTGTTGATCATAATCATCTATTGTACATGGCCCGCAAACTGAAAGCCGCATTAGCTTGATTATTGAAATGAAATCCATCATACATTGTATATACACCATACAATGTATACAATGTACATTGTATATACATCATACAATGTATGATGGATTTCATAAATGTACTATTTCGCTCATTATTTCACTTATCACGGGAACATGTGAACCTAGAAATGATCAGCTCCCAACGTCAGTGGCTTCACAGCTCAGTTGGTTGGAGCGTCGCACCGGTATCGCGAGATCGCTGGTTCAAAGCCCGTTGAAGTCCTGAAAAACTTTAAAGTTTCTCGACGCAATAGTAAATTGCGTTCATAACTGCAAGGCAACACAGTTTCACTTGATTTCAGGTTGATTATTCTTACGAAATGCATTTTCAGGATATCGAAGTTGAAGACAGAACGCACTTCGCGATTATTAACCCGAGGACTGCTGCACCTACGGTTGCTGTAAGTGCCATAAGTTGCTCTTGAAGATTTTTTGCTCCTCTTGATGAAGTTATCCTTGCACATCATTTTTTAAACTCGTTTCA
>NC_090885.1:72048606-72053606 GCF_036669925.1 Montipora capricornis | reverse complement strand
ACCCCGTCCTCTTGATCGTCTGGCACTAGAGAAAACTCTTCAAGTGTAATCTTTGAGAGGGAAAGGATTAATTGATGTAATGTGGAACAATTTCATTCCCATTTGAAAAACTGATTCAGCTGACCGAGGGATTTTTTTTTCTTCCAGGTGCTGACAAAAGCTTTTCTTACCTTCGGCGCCCTAGCAAAATATGTAAGTTGAAATGTTCCCAAAGCTTATTTTTCCGCAAACCGATCGATCCATTTAAATGTTTTTTACAAAATCATGCATGCCTATCGTTGGCTAAGTTCTAGGATACTGTTTGTTTTGACCGTGTTGATCTTACACAAAAATGAAGTGTTGAGGCAGTGCGGCCAAGTGATTAGGGCGCTTGCCTTGAGATCCGGGGATCCCGCGTTCAAGACACTGGCCGGCCACTGGTTGAATTTGTCCCTAGTGGTCCCTGGTTCAACTTCTCAGCTGCGCTAGTAAATAGCTAACTAGCTTGCCTCTGGCCAGTTGGGATTCTTAACAGTTGTTGTTTGATGTTATGTTTTGTCGTGATAGTGTTCATTAACCCTGAAAAGCCCCTATATGGAGTGGTCATTTAAGTATGTATGTAAGGCGCGTTACACTGTCCTTACCGCATATATATCAACTGGCAGGTGATCCTCGTTCAAAGCAGGAAATTTTACAAGCCTTATGTAGGACTTAATTCAGTGCCATTTTAACCATTTCGCGTTGCTTCAACTCAAAAATCGCCAAGTCGTTCAATTATTCGATAGTACTCTTAGGTCGTGTTCTATTGGTTGGTTGGTTGGGATTTTTAGTGTTCTATTCGGAAAAACCGTTTTCCGTTGGTTCGGTTGATCAACTTTTTCAACCGGCATCAAAGTGGGTCGAAACGGTTGAAAAAGCATTGGCAGCGACCGCTGTCGTTTATGCGGGCCATTAGGGAGCTTACGAAACGAGGACGACGACAGCTACGAGGACTTTATTTAAAAATACAAGTTCGCGTTATTCATAACACTACGAAACTATTTCATGTCGTTTTGCGTTAAAAATGTGTAGTAACTGTCGAGGAATTAAACTGGTATGAATTGGTTGGAAGCGTAGAGAGAGAACTGAAAATTCATCCTCATGTGCTAACGTCCTCCACAGAACCTTGAATTTGGTCATTTGACGGCGTCATTTAGGAGATGACGGCAAAGAAATGTACTAAAATGTAAAACGCACGTGCAGAGCGTGCAGAGCCATTGTTTTTGCTCACTAAACCTATTGCTTTGTAGCGTCGTCGTTGCCGTCGGCGTCGTAGTTTCGTAAGCTCCCTATTTAAAGTCGGCGGCGGGCTCCTGCCCTGTTGCTTTCCTTCAATTTGTCAACGCTGAGAAGTCTGGTAATAACTATTCCCTGGAGTTGTCGCGTTTTAACCGTTTGGAAAAGTGTTCTATTGGGAAACCTCAACCCCTTCATCCTAAAGCGGTTGCGGCTGAAACGGTTGATCCCATCAGAACACTGCCTTAGTTTCCATATGGTTGAAAACAAATCTTTTTAAAGGTAGATTGTTCATTGCTGATAAATACGATGTTTTGGCCAGATCTAAAATCTTGGAGAAAACTCTTTGGGAAAATGTGACACCTCCATGAAATGATCATTCCCTAATTTGTCTGTGTGATAAAAGATTTCCCCCTCCCCTATTCCAACATTGGGGGAATGGGGGAGAGGGGGGGGGGCAGGACCAATATACTTTGTGAGTGCATGTCAAATTATTTTTAAGCTGGAAATCCAAGCGTTTTGTCTGAGATTGTAGTTTTGGTCGTTTCTTATTGCAGTATCTGACTCTGTACTCTCAGAGAATTGGACACTTACCGGCAAAGTTTGAGAAGTTGGTGAGCAAAGCGAACCATTGTTTGTTTCACGCATTGTCTTAAGCCAGAAAGATAAAAAAACCCATCATTGACTTTATTTTGGAATTTAGTCGTTAAAACTGTCAATTTTACAAATACAATCCTTTCTTAAACATGAATAACTACAAATGAAATGAGCAGACCTTAGCACCTACTAGAACTACTTTGCACTTCGCAGGTTAAAATGACAGGAACACATCTCTCGCAGCAGGTGTATGGGCTTCTTACATATATACAGAGTGCTCAAGCTCAGACTCTTCTGGAGCAGTGCTCCATGGCGAAGAATAAAACCAAGGATAAGAAAAAGCTAGTCAAAGGACAAAACCTGCCTGGAAAGGTGAACTTGTTTGGATTTCTACTCTTTTATTGATATGCAACTGGTTATAAGATGTGATGTCTGTTCAGGCCACGTGGCCCATCACACCGAAGTGTATCATAGTTTCCAAAGCATTAAGCGACCTGGGGTATTTCTACTCTTTCCTGGATGTTTGTCCGTCGCAAGTTTACTGCCCAGCAACGAATTGACCCCTTACCCCTTTATGCTCCTCTGAGCCCGGTTGTTCAAAAGCCGATAACGCTAATCCCAGATTAAAAATTAACCAAGCATAGGAGTTTATTTCTCTGCTCCCAAATACTGTTTAACGGTGATATTCGGCAAAACTTTACATGAGAAGAAGTCAATCTTGAAAAACAGAAATAAGCATAAGAAACTTGCACTAAAAAGTTGAAAACATGAAACAAAAGTTTAGGCTAATCCTGGATTAAATGAATCGGCTTCGAACAACCGGGCCTTGGCTGAATAGAGGCCATGTAAAATAGTGTCTTGCCAAAGGAACACCAGGCCACTCAACTAAGAGTCAAGCACAGCAGCTCTTTGGCTGCCGTGCGGTACCATAATTGTGAGATTTAGCATCGCGTTTAGGTGAAATGGCAATCGAGCATGATAATTCTCTTGATCACACTACCGCGAGGTGGTTTAAAACCTGTTGAACCAAGATCGCGGCCGAATTAGCTTGTCGCGACTGGGGCCTCACTCTGAAGCATGAAAAAAAAAATGAAGGGTGAGAATACCCAAGAACTGGAAAAATTCAAAAGGAAGGAATTCATCTGTAAAGAAATCTCTAACTTTCCATTTGGACTGGAAGGGCTTTTGGGAAATGAGATAATATATTGAACTACATGTAGCATTTAAGGTGGCTGAAGCCAGTTTCAACGTTTCCAAGTGACGCTCTTATTAGAAGGAACGGCACCACAACGTTGGTACCAAATGCAACACGAATTATTGCTGAATAAGATACAGTCGTTATTGTGACATAATATGTCACCGTGGCAACGGGAAAGCCATGTAAAAACACCCTTTATTTTGTTTTTAGTTGCTTATATCTCAAAAACGAACTCGGTGACCCCCATTTTTTATTTCTGAAAAGCAATCAGAAGGACATGATAAAACGTTCTGCAAAGTTGAAAAAAATTCTGTCAAGTGGATTCAGAGCCACCTTAAGTTTGTGATTTTTTTAAGGTGGCTCTGAATCCACTCGACAGAATTGTTTTAAACTTTGCCGAAAGTTTCATCGTGGCCTTCTAATCACTTTTCAGCAATAAAAAAGGGGGGTCACCGAGTTCGTTTTTGAGATATAACCAACTAAATCCAAAATATAGGGTGTTTTTGCTGTGCTTTTCTGTTGCCAAGGTAAGTTATAACATCACAATAATGATCAAATCTTTTTGGAAATTAATCAGCGTTTCATATGGTACCACAACATTGCTTTTGCGTGATACAGTGCTGTAGCGTCATTCGATCTAAAGAGAGTGTCTTCTAAGTGTTTAAACCCTTTCGAGTCTCCTTAAAGATAGTTGCAAATCAGCATATTCTTAGTTGCTGCACAAAGGAATTGATCAGTGATGTGAAGGATATAAATTGTGGTCATTTATATGCCAAGTTCGCAGAACACAATACGCTTAGCATACCTATCTTTGTGCGTAATAGTGTCAATAAATCTTAATACACTGTTCAGTCATTTATTAAGTGGTAGAAGAAATCCACGTGACAAATGAGTAAGATGAAACCTGAAAAATAATTAGAGGTAGTACCACTGTGATAATTTCTACTCTCTTAGCATTATCCTGCATAAGGATAGACGTCAGTTATTCAAATATCGAGAGTGACTAACTAGCAAAATCACTTGGAGTACTTCTCCATCTTGCCGCTTTTTATCCTAAGGTGCATTTTGTTTACATTCAGTCGAAGGTCATGAAAGAAGTGAGGTCGATTCCAAATCTGATTTATGCCATTGAACAGTATGAGCGCTACCTCATTCAGCTGTCTAAGAAGTCCAAGGTGAGCCGAGTTTTACCGTTACAAAAGTCAACTGCACCGCAGTTTCGCACGAGCTTTTTTCGTTTATTTCGGTTATATGCTAACGTCACCCACCACGCGAAATGACGCGAGCGTATAAACTAAGGCAGACGCTGAGCACACCTGGACTGACTTCGAAAGTGCCACCTCCAAGGCGCATGGATCGAGTCCAAAGTGTCACGTTTCCAATTAGGGCTATGAGGAAGCGTTAAGGGCCAGCACCCACACACATACTGCCAAATTATCCACTTGTCGCTAATCCAGCAATGAGATTTGAGAACCAAGATTAAATAAGATCGACATAACGTAGCTGAACTCACAATGTGTGCGTAACTAACCGAAACAACAACTGAAACCATCAATGAAATGATATATGAAATGAATCATATTTGAATGTTAAACTTACGTTGTAACTCCTTCGTCTGTTTTGAGCCAAACTCCATTGAAAACCTAACAGATACTAAGTTAATCTCTGCAAAAGTCCAAGACTCTTAAAAATTCGCTCTGACAACGGGCTAACGCTCCAAACGTCACCTTTCGACTTTCTTTACAGTGGAGAATTTACCATATCAACTCAGTTGATAAACCCATTTCTGTTTCACTTCCCCGCCGACGCAGTACCACGGTTTCTTTAGAAACTAAACCCCTTTATCCATCTTATAAATTCCTTAACTCGTGTATCCGCGCGCATGACCAAAAACAAAATGCGCCGCCATGCGTGCTAAACATTTCATGCGAACATCTTTTGTTGTGCCTTC
>NC_090885.1:72023606-72043606 GCF_036669925.1 Montipora capricornis | reverse complement strand
AAGCTCACGCAATACGATGACTGTCTCGAAGCTTTGGTTTCTTGGTGGCATACGTTTGATAGTTTCCGGGTCTCTTTTTGCCAACACAAAACATAGATTGCTCAGTCATTGCGGTTAAGTCTGTTTGTGATCATGTAGTGGTTACTTAGTGAATATCGACAGAACGTAAATGAAACTTAAAAACAAAACTGATTCATTAATACAAACACGCAAAAAAAATATATTTGGCTGGCAGACCACCAAAAATGGCAATCGGGGATTCTACTGGACTGATTAGAAAGGAAACTATAGCAAAGATATCTGTTTACAAACATTGACGTCATTCAAATTTGCCAACCACCAAACAAAAGACCTTTTGTTTCGGCATCTTATAAGGCTCTGGTTGGCACATTAAAATCAATAGGTGACGTCATCGATGTGATATTATGAAAAGTGATCAATACCGCTGACATAATATCGCGAACTCGTAAGAAACGTTTCGGTGACGTTCTTGTAAGTTTATTTGAATTTTCGCTAAGACTTTTTAGTTGAGTTTACTCGTTTTGAAGCTATGGACTAACACATGGTGTCAGAAGTTAGTGGATGACGCTGTTTGCCGACCGTATTTGTGAAATATTTATATTATGAAAACCTTGGTTCGTTGCTGTTCGCATAAATCGAAACCGCGTGGTGTGAAATGGCGGCCGGGCGTCTGTTAAACCCACCGGATCATCTGCAGCTTTCAAGTGGAAATGTATCTCAAAATTGGAAAAGATTTAAACAAAAGTGGAGTAACTATGAGCTAGCTATCGGAATAGTCAGAAAGGAAGATCCCACTTCTGACACCATGTGTTAGTCCTTAGCTTCAAAACGAGCAAACTCAACTAAACAGTCTTAGCGAAAACTCAAATAAACTTACAAGAACGTCACCGAAACGTTTCTTACGAGTTCGCGTATTATGTCAGCGGTATTGATCACTACTTCATAATATCACAATCGATGTCTTTGCTATAGCAAAAAATCGTTTCATTTGGTAAGTTCCTCACTTCATTGGTAATTGTCGTGAACGGGTCTCGCGACAAATAATCACGCGCTTGATGTAATTTTAAAATTATTTATTTTCCTACGATTCTAGCTTGACACGTTGTCTCTGAAAAAACTCTCCTCTCATACAGCACAAAAAAAGGTCTAAAGTTCACCGAGATTATATTTCCAATAGCTTACATTTCAAGTCTTGGGGTTCGGCAGTTCGGGTTTCAAAATCACGCAATGTAACGCTGATGTCCGCGACACTCTCCCCCTATTTGACTCTTATGATGTCAAATATAAATCATTGAACAAGGTAAACGATAACATTAACAACTCTAAATCACATTGAAAAGTTCAGTTCTCATTTAGTTCATCTTCTGCTATCGCAGCTATGCGCTGACGGGCACTGACTGCAGCACGTCTAGGTTGGAACTCTGAAGCTCGAGCATTCAATCTAGCAGTCCCCTCTTGGGTGTTTCTGTCACAGGACAGCTCAAGTGGATAGAGATGTTGAACTGGTCGTTCCAGGAAAGATTTTCCAGCCCTCAGTCGCACTGCTCTCACTATCCCGTCTCTACCAGGGATTAACTTGTCCACTACACCGATCCTCCACAATCCTCGATTTCTTTCTTCACCCTTGATAAGTACAACGTCTCCCGGAGTCAAGGCTGTTTCTTTGGTTTTCTGGTTAAGGTTGTGGCGCTCTCTGAGGGACTTGAGGTACTCGTTTTTCCATCTCAACCACAGCACCTCCTTGCACCTTCGCAGGTACTTGGCTCGTTTTCTGAGGCTGTCATCCTCTATGTTACTCGGGTCTTCTTCTGGGAGTTGATTTGGTTGGCCGAAGAGCATAACGCTGGGGGTCAGTATCGGCATTTGGACGTCGTCCTCCACATAATCGAGGGGCCTGTCGTTAATAATTCTCTCCACATCTAAGATGACCTCTTCAAGTTCGTGCCATCTGAGGTTCCCATTACCAATGGACTTGTACAGACTCTGCTTCACTACGCCGATCAATCTCTCAAATTGTCCCCCCCACCATGGGGCTCGGCTGAGGTTGAATTGCCAAGTTATTTCTTGTCTGGCGAGGAAGTCGTTCAACCTTTCATCCTTCATAACGTTCCTCAGCCACTTCGCTGCTGCCACAAAGGTTTTCCCATTGTCTGAAATTATCTTTTCGGGGCGCCCTCTTCTTGATATAAATCGTTTTAAGCTGCTTAGGAACTCGTCAGTGCTCTGGCTCGGTAACAGGTCCAGGTAGACCGCTCGGGTGAGACTACAGGCGTAAAGAACAATGTAAGCCTTCATTTCCTTTTTGGTCTTGCTGAGGTACTTAATTGGTCCAGCAAAATCCACTCCAATGAACTTGAATGGTACTGATCCAGCTGTTCTTTCCTTCGGCAAGTTGCCTGTCGGTGGATTTGGGAGTGCCGCCACTTGAAATCTTTTGCAGCCGTGACAGCCCCTAATCACTTGCTTTGTCAAACGTCGTAACCGTGGCACCCAGTACTTCTCTCGAACCTTCGCCATCGTCATGCCGACTCCCCCGTGCAAGGTTTGGGTGTGCACGTGCATGACCAGCTTCTTGGTGAACAGTGCACTTTCGGGTAAGTAGATTGGATAATCTCCTTGAATGCGGCCCCTGCATTCATATAAACCGTCTTCGTTCTTCTGAAGGTTTAATCGTAGCTGATCTTCTTTGAAACTGGCTGTATTCAGGCATCTGACTTGACTATCTCGCACCCAGAACTCTATCCGACGGTTTATCTCCGCAGTGTTGAGAGGACCGCTGATCTTCTGTTGATGTTTCAACTTGCAGTTTTGGATAAACCGTGTTATCCATGAACAAATTCGAACCGCCCTCCAAAGATCCCACTTCTGTAATAACTGGTCAAGTTCTTTGTCGTCTGCTATTGCCACGGCGAGAACCTCCTTGATCACTTTTGCCTCAGCTTGAGTTTCTTTGCTTGGGCTAGTGACGATGTCTGACGGCCAATTCTCTGGGTATGGTAACCAGGACGGTCCTTGAAACCACAGATCCGCACATTCTCCTGCTTTTCCTCCTCGACTGCCCAGATCGGCAGGGTTTTCCTTTGAACCCACGTGGCGCCAATGAATGTACTCCTTGTCTTGGATTTTTCGGACGCGATTACTCACGAATTGCTTGTACTCCCCACCACCCTTGATCCAGTGGAGAGCAACACTGCTATCTAGCCAGCAATGGACACTTGTTACGGGAAATCCTTGTAGGGCTTGTTTCACGTTGTGCACCAGATTAGTAGCCATATGGCCGGCTACCAGTTCAAGCCTCGGTATGGTTAATCCCTTCTTAGCAAGCCTGGACTTGGCGGCTACGAGTCCCTGTGATATACCTGAGGGTTGATGAGACACAGCGTATACTGCTGCTGATAAGCCTTGGCTGCTTGCGTCGCCGAAAGCGTGGAGGTTAATGCTGGTTATTTCTTCCTGGTACTGAACGATGCTTCTTGGTGCTTCAATTATTTCGGGAAGATTTCCCTCCCACGTCTTCCAGCTGGCCGTCTGTTTCCTTGGTAGTTCTTGGTCCCATGGAATTCGCAGCTCACACGCTTGTCGGTAGAGCATCTTTCCCTCCAGAGTGATGGGCGACGCTAACCCTAAGGGATCATATATCTTTGCTAACTTCCCCAGAACTTCTCTCTTGGTGACATTCTCGATAGCTTCCGGAAAGCTGATTTGGATTTTGTCCGTGGCCTTGTTCCAGCGCACACCGAGCAATTTCGTTTCTCCTCCTTTTACACCCAACTGGTCTTTGGCGTAGGTTTGGGCTTCGCATCCTTGAGAACTCTGCTGTTCTTCTGGTCCTTCCTCTCGATATTCTGGCCGCTCTAGGATAGGGACATTAGAGTGCCATTTATGTAGCTCGAATTTTGCCTCTCTGAAGATGGTCTGGGACATTTCCTTTAAATGCTGTGCACGCGCGATCGTTTTATCGCCGCTGATTAGGTCATCGACGTAAAGGCTTCTTCTTATTTCCTCTACTGTGTCTGGATACTTGTGTTGGAGGTTGTTAAGATGCTGTTCGATTACTCCGCCCAACAGAAATGGCGACGTTGACATCCCGAACAGCGCCCGTGTGAAACGCAGGGTTTCGACTTCCTTGCTCTCCAAATCTCTCAACCAATGAAACCGCATTGCGTCTCGGTCTTCCTCTCTTATTCGCACTTGCAAGAAGGCTTGCCTTAGGTCTCCAGCTAATGCCACTGGTTGGAAGCGGTTCCTTGTCAGCACACTCCAGAGCTTGTTCTGCAATGGTGGCCCAGTCTCAAGGCAATCGTTGAGGGATGGGGCCTGGTGGTATGCTCGCGCAGAAGCATCATAAACGATGCGGATTTTTGTGCTCTCCGCCGTCTCTCGCACCACTGGTTTGTGTGGGATATAGAATTCGTTGCCTTCTGGTTCGCCTTCGGCACGCTCGACTATTCCTTGGGCTAGTTGATCTCGGATGATTTCATTGTACTTTTCCAACATCCCTGGTTGCTTCTCCAGCTTCTTTACGAGGTTCTCCAGGCGTTTCATACTTCCTGGCTTATTGTTGGGAAGAGGTGGATGGTTGCCCTTCCAGAGTAAGCCAGTCTCGTACCATCCTTCTGGGTCCCTTAGGAGTTGCTCCTTGAACTCTTCGTAAACAAGGTCTTGATCGCCAACCGAATGGTCTTGTAATCCGAGCACGTCAAGTCTGCAGAGGTTCTCGTAGTCAACAGCGGAAGTTTGTGTTAGGAACATGTTGGTGAGATTTGGTTCACTTCCGGGTGACAAGATAGTCCACCCCAGGCGCGTCCATTCTGCGATGGGTTCTCCGGGTTTGCCGATTCTGGGTGTGGTCTCTGTTTTGACTTGAGCGTACTCGCTGGCACCAAGGATAAGGTGAACTGGTAAATCCCTTTTCGTATCGATGTCGTCCATTTCTACCCCTTTCAGATGATGGTATCGTCCAATCATGTCCTTGTATCCCGGGTTGCCTAAGCTGAGCAGGACACCACGATTTACTTTGGTTACCTCGGTCCGAAGCTGAAATGCACCTGATAAGCTCTTAACGACGACTTCATGGATTTCAATCTCTCTTGTTGTTGCCTGCATCATCATTTCGATTCGTTTCAGCTCTTTTCGCACTGGTTGTTTCCTTAGTCGGTCGAGTAATGCGGCAGAAGCATATGAGCTCCCAGCACCGGTATCAAGTAGGGCACGACAATGTATCCCTCCCACGTTAACTACAACGACTGGATAGGTAACCGCGCCTCTTCCGGTTGCCACTAACATATGTTCTTGATGCTGAGATGTTTTCTCACAGATAGATGAATGATGACGCCGTTTGCAAATTCTGCAGGTGGAAGTGCTGCGACATTCTGAGGCCTTATGATTTGCACCAGTACAATTGAAACAAAGTTGTTTTACGTTCAACATTCTCCTTCGTTCTTGTGTCGTGGTAACTTTATCGCAGTTGATGGACTGGTGAGATGAATTATCGCAGTAAACGCATGGCTTTCTTCTGGGGTCTTGTTGGTTGGCCTGGTACGTCCTTGATCGAGGTGGCTTAGGCAGCGTGGGTTTTTCTTGCTGATATTTATCTTCCAATTTTGGAGGGTTTCTTTCTGTCCACTTGCGCAAGGCTTCAAGTAGTTTCGGAAAATCCCATTCCTGCCAGTTGTCATCAGTGCGCACCAGGTCACCTTTTATACCCTCCAACTTGTCGAGCGTCATTCGAACGTAACCATTGATTTCCTTTAATTTACCCATAGTCTCCAATGCTTGAAGATTTGGGGACAACTTCTGGTAAAATTCCATGATTTTGTTGGGGTTCGTTCCATGGATAGCGGGCAAAGACATTACGTTGTTTACATACGCGTTAACTATTTCGCTAACCTTTCCATAATTAGTGTTCAAAATGCTTTTCGCCCTCTCGTAGCCTTCTATAGTAAAGGGTATGCCGTCAACTGTTGTTCTAACCCGTGGCTCCAGCAGCTCCTTCAGATAAGAAAATTTGGTGATTTGGGGCACATCAGCCGAGTCAATTTCTGCTTTGAACTGGTTCCAAAACCTCAGCCAATCTGTATGCGTGCCATTGAACCTTGTAATTTGTAATTTGGGCAGCTTCGCGTTGATTGATTGTTCTTTAATCTGGCATTTTCGGTTTTCTTCGATTTTCGCCTCGTATTTAAGTTTCTGCTCTAATTTTTCCTTTTCAAAACGCATCTCTTCTTGGAAGTTCTTTTCGCTAATTACAGCTGCTTCATCTTCCTCCCTTTTCTTTTCGTTTTCGAGCGCCGCGCTCCTGAACGTCTTAATTTTTGACCCGAGGTTGTCAATGGCCTTTTCAAACACGCTTAATTTTTCTTCAAGGTCTGTGCTCCATTTTAAGATTTCTTCTCCGTCATCCCCCTCTTCGAACCTCAATTCTTGTACTCTTACCTTGAGGTCATGAACTTCGTCCACTTTCTTGGCTAAAGTTGTTTTCAATCTCTACTGATGCGAAGTTTTCCTTTTTCACCGCGTCGCTTGTCTGTCCATTCGTAAAGGTGAGAAGTTGTAGTTTCGCCTCTATTCATTTGTAAAGGTCTTCCATGCTTTCCAGTGTCCTGGCAGGGTCGCCACTTTTGTCGTGAACGGGTCTCGCGACAAATAATCACGCGCTTGATGTAATTTTAAAATTATTTATTTTCCTACGATTCTAGCTTGACACGTTGTCTCTGAAAAAACTCTCCTCTCATACAGCACAAAAAAAGGTCTAAAGTTCACCGAGATTATATTTCCAATAGCTTACATTTCAAGTCTTGGGGTTCGGCAGTTCGGGTTTCAAAATCACGCAATGTAACGCTAATGTCCGCGACATAATTAAGTAATGTCCACAGCTGCCCCAATGTTCAAAGCCATACACTGAGTCATTTGACTTCTTTACCAAAAAAAGAACTATATTTGCAACTTGTCATCGAATTTAAATTGCTCCTTTTGCTCACTTGTGTCATCGAATTTTTATACAAACATTCCTCTCCAGGCTTCTTACAGGAAGAAAGTTCTAAGATACCTGACTGAGTTTTGGCCTCCTCTGTCCTGGCAAAGACAGAAGAGATTCATCTGCAACATCTGCGTGATGGTGATGCGGGCAGAACATTCCAGGTTACACAGTACACGTGAAAGAATGTTTAACTAAGTCACTGCACACTTTTATTACAATATCAACATTTAACAATAATTCATTACAGATCTTTTACTAAAGAACTACTCGCCCCAAACGCTCGTCTAAGGCATCGTGATAAATCTGCGTTACTAAAGCTTCCAAATCACGTAAACTAGAGACTGGAAAACGATTTGCTAGCGCCATTCCACAAGCGACAACTCAACTCTATTTCGTTCAACAACGTTCAACACGTTGAACGGTCTATTTCAACATTCAACACTGCATGACACACTGTTCAGGAGCTGCAACATTTGTTGATCAACAAACGTTGAACCATGTGTCACCGGCTTTACAGGCATTCCTACAGGAGGTGGGGGACCCCAGGTGGGGTGAGGTACCTCGCATCGGGGGGGGTAACCTATACAATTTGTCTTTTATTCTTGATTGTGTTCACATGAGAGGTGGGGTACCTCACCGAGGCAGGTTGCCCGGTCAGCCAGGCCAGGTAACCCGCTTACGTGGGGTTGAGTTTTCTCCATGTGAATGCTTAAGATGGGGTACCCCACCTGACTGGGGTGATGTTCATTCGGGCATTTATCTTTAGTTTGAACATTTGGAAACCTCACCCCAGCCCCCCGGGGCTTTTAATATTACATGTGAAGGCTCGCTTTTTTTTTTGCTACGGGAAGGCGGGGTACCTCACCTACCCGGGGTCCCCCACCTCCAAGTGTACAGGCCCTTTTGATACAAGACTGCTTCAGGTCAAGCTGTGCTAACTTTATCCAAACCTTATTTCTTGAGACACGCGACACTCGCCAAGCCCATAGCAAAAGTTGATGACAGAGATTATGCTATTTTTAACATTTGACGTGCAACCAAATTAATTGCAAATTCTGACCTCAAGCAATCGAGAAAAACGTTCTCAAGCTGCAATCTACTCTAATCCTCATTCTGTTTCTGGTTTGGAATAGTGTTTGATGGAGGGAAGGGTTGTTCAAAGCGGCTGCGCTTGAAGTCGCGGATTGTTATTAGTTTTGTTACATAATGCAGAGGATGGCATTCCATTGATAACCTCCTCCGGCTTACCCCAGCTACGTCACTGCAAATCCTTCATGTCAAGTCAATTGGATTTAGCACGAGCTCTTTCATTGGACAGGATAACAATGCTGCAATGTACATTTGCTCGTGAACGAACCAAAGGAGCTACTGAGAGATTTTTTGTTATCGTCCACCAACATGGCGGCGATGACGTAACGTTAAAACAAACCTTCGTTCATTGATGGAAGACACGTGTTGCCAATTATCGTTTTAATAGCGAAAGGTTAACAGGCCATTACATGGGAATGCGCATCTAAGAATGCTGGCAAATCAGAAGAAATTAAGGCAAGTTTTTACTGTCCCGCGACGCAAGCAAACACAAGGCATTTCACCAGCAATTGTCTTTCAGACGCAAACGCATGAACATTTTGGCGTTAGAGTCTCTTGTTTGACAAAGCAAAAGCGAACTGAATTTGCGTATTATTTTGAGCTTTTGCTTACGTCACCACTCAAAACAGGAGCTTATTTGAGTGTTTTCACAGCTTTGAGAAACCAAACTTAAAAAGCAGATATTATTTCCAATTCATGCTTCCCTTCTAGCTCGACAAATAATAAAAAAGTTGACAATGTGAAACAGATCCCGACCATTTCTGGATGATTGAGTTGAATCTCGTTATCTTTTGATTGAACAGCAGAACGGAAATATAGGTAACTATTTATTCTATATATCTTGAGAAAAATCAACAACCTTTTTGCACATATAATACAACTTCACTCCTTTGTTCAGAGCTCAATGCATGGTGTCACGGGTTTATCGAAGTACTACAGAGGCGGTGATTTCATCGAATTTCACAACTTTTCTGAGCGGCCGGGGTGCATTTTTTTTGTACCCAAGATAAATATCTCTCCCGCTAAGTGTAAATAGTTCTGGAAGCTGATCGCCTTTTAAAGTGTAAAGTAATATTTAGGATTCAAGTTGCCCTTTACATCAAGGGATAAACGAAGAAAGCATAATAACCACTCACGCTGGATACAGCAGACATCTCCGACAGAGGTTTCGGAGTCTCTAGAACCCAGTGAAACAAATAATATTCAAGAACTAGTTTTGCTCAAACAGCTATAACCTTTTAAATCCTGACCCCAGTGTGGGACACGTACGAATAATTCATAGGTGATAAAGTGATAAAGAGTTGACTGTGTTTTTCGTCATTTTCCCTTATCTAGACCACGTTTCTTTCAGAAATGGGGACGACTAAGTTGGTCTCCCACTCAAGATGACAAATGAAATAACAGTTTTTCTTAAGTAATTTAAATTTACGTTTTCTTACCTTTCTTTTTTAGAGTCAACCTTTTGTTTCTTTTCCGTGCTTCGCATTTAGCAACGATAAAAAGACAAGTATTTTTGTAAGTCTTTCCATTGCTGCCACAGATCGGTTCATTTTGGTTATCACACTGGATTTCTAATGGACAACTCCCTGATTTTCGCTCGGTTTTAGGTTCTCCGCATTCTCCTCTATGAAGCATGGTCAAATTTCGTCCATTTTGTTTTGCGTGACATCGCGCCACCCGAAAATAGCAAAACGAATTGTAAGTGGTATTGTCGCTTCCACAGACAGCTCTTTTCGTAGAGTTGCCGTCGTTGATACATTCAGCCAACGATGCTGTGCACTTCTTTGGCTGTTTTTCCTTGCTGCCTTTTGTTGTAGTATTTTCACAGGGTCCTTGAGTTTCTATTCTCAAAACAACCGCAGACTTGTTAGCTTGGCATTTTGCGATGTTGAACAAGCATCGATTGTCGTAAGTCTTGCCGTCGCTTCCACACACTGGATTTAGTTTCTTGTTACACGGTCTGCTGCAGTTTCTTCTCTTCGGAGATTTTGGTTTCTCTTTCTTGGCTTCTGCTGATAACACTGAAAGAAAGATACGAGTTGTCAAACAAATGTCAGTTTTCAGAAGTTCCACTGAACAAAATTTTTTACGCTCCCTTTTTTTTTTCTTTAAGAACATACTAAGAACATATCCAGACTGAGAGGTGAGCTAAGAACGTCTTTATTGTGGTTTTTTTTTTATTTGTGAGTAGTATAAATGATGAAAGTAACTGTAGTCTAACAGGACTATTAACTCAAAACCTTATCTAACCTATGTTTGCCGGCATTCTGTGGGGTAATGATGAGTTCCATATCTTATGTGGTAAAATTACAAAACAAAGTTATCGGATTCGTCAACGACGTACCGCTTCCTGAACATGTTACTCCTCGTTATGTAAACCTTGGCCTTATTAAATTTCCTGACATCGTGAAGTTAAAAACTTGCAAAACTATTTTATGATATAATAAACCAATTCGGCTAACTAAATGTTGAACCCAATTCAGATCCTTTGGGAATAAAACGTTTTGTTCCAAATATTTCCATATGAATGCTACAACATTGCGTTATCATACCTTGTATCTAAGCAGTCCTTTCAGTTAGAACAAATATAAGGAAATTTTGCCCAACAATTATTTGATGTTATTATTGGTATGATATTCCTGTATCTATATGTAGAATGCCAAACAAGAAATTATTTAACAGATGTGCTTCTTGTTTCCTCTGTTTATTGTAATTATACTCTTTTTATCTTACTGAATAATGTAATGTAATTTAAAGGGCAAATGACGAGTTTTGATACTCCCGTAATTCTTATGAAATGGAGTAAATAATGTGAATGAACGTTGTTAACGTTAAAAATATGGTTTTCTTAGTTGAATGGTACAATGAAGATCAACTCAGTTTAAGGACGGTGCCTACTAATTCAAAGGTACTTTTGCATGTTTTACTGAATATGCGGAAAAAGCAGATTTTTAACAAGTGCTATTGAAATCCAAAAACAAAATTGGGGGTAACCACGCATTTTTCGAAGATAATTAATCAACAATATTTGTAAAAAGCCTTAAAATACAAAGCAACGTAGGGAGTTCTTTTCCAAATTGAAACTCAATTATCTCTGAAAAATGCGTGGTTACCCCTAATTTTGTTTTTGGATACCAAGATCACTTGCTAAGTTCTGCTTTCTCCGCATTGGTTTGAACCGCGCTAAAATATCCCTGTATTAATAAGCACCAGCAATAGGAAATCCGAGTATCTCGAGAAGCGCAGAACGTATGCGCAAAACAATAGTAGGCACCGTCCTTAACATACTCAGTACACAACTTCAAGAACCGGTCAGTGTAAAACGCAAACTGCAGACCGGGGGTAAAATGCAGTCTGAGGTTATAATTTAACTGTTGAAAAAGCCCAAACCCATTCGAAATGCTAACAGTTAAGCCTAAATATTGTTTTAGGCCTAATTAAGCACAAGGTTAGCATTTCTAAGGGTTTAGGGCTTTTTCAACAGTTGGTCTGCAGTCTGCGTTTTACACTGACCGCTTTAAGAACATGTTATGAACGTTCAGCCTCAGCCTTACCCTGGGTGCCAGAGAAATTTTTCTTTTACAAGGTCGGAGAGAACGCTCAGCGATTCTAAATCAACGGTCGAGGCTTTTTTTTTTTCGTCCTTGGCCGTTGATTTGGAATCGCTGAGCGTTCTCTCGACCTTCAAAAAAAACCCTATAGCACCCAGGGTACCTCAGCCTCAGAATTAATTAGACTTTCAAATAAAAAGAGTGTACAGTATTTGAGTATTTTCCAATTCTGTTCTCCGCCAATACAACAATTTCCTTTTTTTCTTTCTCCTTTTATTCGGATCATAGGTGCGTTTACATTCGCCTTGAGGCACAAGCGTTTTCCCGCAACCTTTCTCACGACGACAAAATGAAATGCCAGCAACTTGTTTCTTTTCTCCCCGTGAAGAAAATGGGGATAATTCAACACCACCTTTACTTTAAACCTTCTTTTGCTCTTCTTTTTTTTAATTGACCTCAAGACCCTCATTATGCACATTCATAAAAGAATAAAACAAAGAATATGAAAACATTTCCCTGATACGTCGCAGACACGACAGCTGGAGTAATCGAACAAAGTTTGGCATTCTTCGAAAAAACCCGATCGCACTGATACTACAGGTTTTGGCCAGATGATTTACTTTTTTTCGGGTGACATAAGAAAGAAACGTGTTTGAATTATTTATTCCCACGATATCATGTAAACTTCCCTCCCCTTTGCCTGAGTGTAAAGGGGAAACATAAAAAAAAACGTGCAAGCGCTCAATTAAAGCAACAGACTTCAAAATCCCTGTCACAGATCTGGAAAAGTATTTTTGCACTGATATTTGTGATAAGAGAAGATACATGAAAAGGAAACACGTTTGTCCCAGAATTTACTGTTCTTTAGTATCCTACACACGTACTTTGACAATTTGCTCGAGGTACGTTTATAACGGAGGACAAAAAAAAATTGTTCTGAACTCAATATTCCTTCTAGAAACGTCAGTGTTTTGAAGTAGTTTTGGAAATGATTAATTATTTCAATGATAGTGATTACTTTTACTGATGACTTCGCCTCACACAAAAAAAATCACTTTAAACATAGATGTTTGTCTCCAAGCTAATGAATCACGTTTCTAAATTGCTTTGGCACGTTTTAAAGCAGAGAAACTTACGAAAATTAGTTTAACTTTTAACTCAATATGTCAACGCGATCGTATTATTTTTCTTAAAAGAGAATTCTGCTCTTGTTATTCTCAAGTAACTTCATTGCATAAAAGCTGTTGTTAATTTCCTTCTGAGAAAGGACGACTTTTACTGATTAGAGACTTCACGTTTTTATTGCGAATCAAGATCCACAAAGACGATCGATGAAATTAACTACGGAAGTTTGAATTTGTTGGGTCTGGTTTATCGAAGACAGTTGACAAATCGTCATTAATCTAAAAGCTGGAGTAAGATTACGCTACGCCCAAATATCTTGAGTTACCTTTCCAGATGCTATCAGTGATCATTTCCTGAAGTCAAATCTGCAATTTCCGAACGTTGAAGTAATGCAAGGCCACTTGAAAGGAAAGTTTTTATTTTTGTTTAACTGTACAACTTTTGCCTTGCGCTCTAAAGTCAACTCTGCTTACAAACTTTTTGACGTACCTCCAACTATTGAAACATGTGTCATAGATTCCCTCCTTCTATTAATCAAATAAGGGCGACCTACACCAAAAATGTCTCAAAGGCCAAGGATTCGTTTCTGCGCTGATGTTATGCTATCAAAGTTGTTTACAAACTTGATACCAAGATAGCTCTGCTAAATCTACCCAACAATCACTTCTTAAGAAATTTGTCGAGGAGGTGGTGCAAAAACAGTTCGATGACGAAGGACTCTCAATGTCGCAGTTTGGGAAACTGAGTTAACACGACTTGCTCACCTGATATCAACAGCAAAATGGCAACGAAGACAAATATGCTCTTCATTTTGATGGGTTTTGCTTGCGATCGCTTGTAGATGACCGAATTACCAGCTCAACACTCTTTCAGTAGAGCTGTACTTCGTTTCAAGGGTAGATCCAAACTGAGGTGTTGTGATGTCTACGGCCCAATAAACCGCGCGAGGTGAGACATTGCGTCCCGCCCCTGCGTGCTATCCCAGCGATTGATGCATTGATTCCATTCCTTTCATTGCATTGTTATTAATTTAAACTTGGAGTGTTTTTCTAATGATAAGATCATTGAGTGTGATACATGCGATGTGACTGCAAGAGGCTTCACGCGGTTTCCATGAGGACAATTCTGTCTTCCCTCGACACGAAGTGGCCACAACCGACAACCCTGCGAAACCTCAATGTACATTTTAGCACCTACTTGGGTAGCCGGCAAACCTTTCAAGTACACATCGTACGTTTGTGTCACTATTTATAAAACTACAGACATTAGCCGTGGTCACACTGTAGACTACCGATTTGTCCGAGGCAAATTCATCTCGGGTTTCATTTTACCTACTGTAGGTGAAAAAAGGTCACACTACCATAGGTTGCTCGGTTAAAAAAAGACTCCAAATCCACCTAAGACCGGAGTGAAATTTCAAATTCTAAACAAAAACAAAGACTTACAATCTTGCTCTGAACTGTGCCATCGTCTTCGCGCTTTGCAGAAATAAAACAGTTTTAACTGGCGGCAAAAAGGTTTACAAGATGACCTCACAGAATTTTCGCTGACGACATTTTATTGGTTAACTGGTCTTACCTGGGGAAATGAATTTTCCCCAGCTATCGCTTTAGGTATAGTTTATTAGAGGGGACTGGTTTGGAAGCTCGGCAAACATCAAAGGAGCAAACAAAGATGCCAAGATTTAGGTTGGAAAGTCCACGACCGTGCACAGTCTTTTGTTTTGCTTTAATACACTATGAATGAATTACGAAACCAACTCGTTTCTATTGGTTAGTTCCTCAGTACGGAGTAACAAACTATTGTGTTTTTTGCACGGTCAAGGCCCGGCAAAAGAGAGATAACAAAAACCTACAACAAAGAAATTTGTCGGGTTTCATAACCATTCCCCTTTATTAACTATGCTTTGGTGTAGCTATCAAGGGAAACTCTATTGTTCTCATGACATATCCAAGCTCCAGACGATAAAAAATTTGCTTGGAGAAAAATCGGTCATACTGAAAAAAATCAGTTTCCCTAGGTAAAGTGTCAACAAATTGAGTTTACCTAGGTAAAAAGTCTGCAGTGTGACCACGGCAATTCCCCTGACATCTTTGTACGGGAAGGAATTTGTCATTCATCGCGTAATCGATTGAGGCGAGGCTTCCGGCGGAACCTTTTTTTTAGGTAAACCACTTGTCCCTGGGTTAGGTTAATGGTAAAGAAGACACCGGAAATAAATCAACGCACCTTTTTAGCCTGACCTGCTATCTTTTTGATAGATTGCGTTAATTCCTTTTAGAAAAAGATTTTTTGTGCTCTTCGAAAGGGTATTCCGGTAAAAACTTAAACGCGTGTTTGGTTTTGTAAAAGATAACTAAGTACAAGAGACACAGAAGAACTGGTATCCGTACTAATGTGGACGCAAGTGAAGGCATAGAACTGTCTGATGCCCTAATGCATTCCCCATTATACTGTACTTGGCTTAATATGATGGCGAACATACACAAAATCATATATTGCGAAAATGAGGATATGAAAGAAAATCGCAGTGTATAAACCAACGCCTTGTTTTTCGAATTAATAAAAATAAGGATATCTGTGTGAGTCAGTTATAATTATGCGCAGTTAAATGGTGGCCGCAAAATGGAAGCAAAGATCCAGTGGCTAATAAGGTGTTGGCCGTGAAGCACCAGTCAATTCAAGTTATCCGTGCTTTTGGTATCGAAAATGAAAGAGGTCGTCTGGCCTAAATTAAAACGTAACTGATCGAAGAGGGCCCTTAGTTAGAACTTGTCTTAGTTAACTCTAGCTAAAGTTTACTAAAAGATGTGTTTTTTGAAAACCTGACAGCTGCATGTCAGATGTCAACAGAAAGGTAAACTAAAAAAATGCGTGAGAACTTTGCATAGGGTATATCGTTGTGTGGTTTCGACGAAGAATAGCTTGCACGGAAGAAATCGAATTTCAGTCAAGAAGAAACAGCCTTCAGTTGCATTGTCTGTAACTAGTTTCAAGTGTCTAGAAACTCCGAGACCGCGGGTTCAAATAGTGTTGATTCTTTAGGGAAACCATTTATCACAAATGAAAACGATAGCTGACGGTAAAAAAGGAACCACCTTTTTCTTTTGAGATTTAACCAATGAAAAGTTTTTATTTTTTACGTACTGAAGGCTAAAAATATCTATTTTTTACATGCTCATATTACCGAGTTGCATCTTTTACTTGTAGAATTCCGTAATTCAATGTTTTTTTTACAAGTAGTCTGGTCAAAGTCCCCTAGACAACACTGTAAAGCCCTGAGGGAGGAGTGGGTTACGTTAAGAACACCCTTTACCGTTTTAATTGAGTAGAAACCAATCTTTTAAAAGCTTTTGTGTTACTGTACCTATTTTTGCGTCTCTCAAACCCCCAGTGGCATATTATTAAATTTTAAATACTCAAGTTTCTAAATAAACAATGCAAAAAAAGTGCTGTCTTTTGCGACCATTCCGAAGTGAGAAGAAATACAGCGTAGGCACGGAGTCGGGTCAGTCAGTATCCGGTGTAATATGGCTTCTCTTGAAATGCATGTTATTGTGTGAACAAATGACATTCGTCTTATTCTGCTCCCGGCAGCTGGAGAACTGAAATGGAATCTTGGAATACGCTATTTCAATAATGCGGATCGATGGTTAAGGAAAGTTTAAAATTGCGTCCGATAATTTTTTTGATGGAGAGGGAGTACCCTCGAAACGTTCGGTTTACATTTTAAATTCCGGCTCGTGCGCAATTTTAAAGTTTCCTTAATCATTCCGCGGGAATCATTCATCCGGTTCACATCGTGTTAATGTCGTAAACACTGCATAGGAAGCCAGGGCTCAAACATGGCCGCAAAGAATGGACTCGAGATGATTGTTCGTTCCAATTCTTAATGACTAAGCTTAACCTTCCTGTCCTTCAGGGCCCTGTGTCCTTTCAAGGGCCTATTTGACTCCATATGTACTCCGTAATAACCGCTAATAACTGCGGAAGAATGCCGGCACATTAAATTACAATAAAGGCAAAAGAAATCCAGATCGAAAGTGGGCCCGACGTTTTTCAAGTTTAAACTGACTCGCCTGGATAAACGTCTTTTTCGCTTGGAATCATCTTGTTTGTGATACAACAATAATTTTATGGTTAAAGGAATCTTACGTTACCATTTTTTCAAGTTCAAAGCTCGTGATTAAGTTAAGTGGACATTGAACAGTAGCCGGTTAACATACCGTGACGTCGCCTTGTAAGCTGCTTTGAACTTTTTAAAGTCCCCTTATAAAACGAGTGGCAACCTGAGAGGCAAGATTAAAATCTTGTTAAATTAGGAAAATAGCCACACGGGAAGGCAGAAATAAATCGTACAATAATCAATGTAAAGATTTTTCATTGAGTCAGTTGTGCCTATAATTATCTTTTTGAATCCATCACCGTAATTCGCATTTTTCTCATGGACTCGTTCGAAATCTTATTTCGTACTCCGGCATTTACCATGCACCTTTAAACAGATATACAATTAGCTCAGTAGGCTCTCTACGGCGTCGGCCTCATTTGCGTGGCAATGACCCAGTAAACCCAAATAAAAGACAACTATCTCGCAACTAGCCCTCGTTTCTGATTAAAAGCACAAGCTATCAGAAGAAGATTGACAAGAATTTTTTTGTAGACTAATAATTTTCCGGCAGGCTGTGAAAAATAGTCACAGTAAGCTGCTGAGTTATTTATTATCCCCCGGAGTCCATACTTTCTGAATGACATGTTAATAATATGTGGCCACCAGGAACGGAGGAGAGAGTGAAAGGGCAACTGTTTAATAAGTAATGAAGATAATCGTTTTATCAAAGTCTTAAGCTTTACAATCCCATCGCAATTGCTCTATCAATTGGGAAAATTCTAATTCAATCAAATGTTAGTTTTTCATTCTGAGGGAAGATCGTAGTCTGCCTGCGTCGCCCCTTTGGCGGGTTTGGGCGACTAGGACTAGGACTTCAGACAAGGAAGATCGGAGCACCCGGAGAAATACATGCATCTTGGAAAACAAAAAAACTACTGACTCAATACATATATAGGACTTGGTCCGGGAAACGAACCGCGGGAACGATTGGTAGAAGGCTCCATCACTCCCGTAAAGTACATTCGACATTTTCTCAGAGGCACTTTTATTAACTCTCCTGGATACACCTTCGGGACCAGCTCCACAGAGTTAAGGGTTAAGGTAAAATCAATTATCACTTTCGGTCGACATCTTAAAGAGATGTCGGCTCAGTACATTTTCCTATTTTCAGAGATAAAAATGACATGGTTTTCTATCACAACTTGCTTTTTTTTTCTGTGACTTGTCGGATTTGCTCAAAAGGTGTTTCCACGTGTTCGACTTCAGCGTTTTTATCTCAATGCAACTATGACCGATTGTACTTTAATCATAATCTTTACAAGCGCTATTTGGACGTTATACAGTGTCTACTGTTGTTACTGCGCATAGGTTCTGCGCATCTCGAGATACTCGGATTTCCTATCGGCGGCGCTCACTAATACAGGGATATTTTTGCGCGGTTCAAAACCATGCGGAGAAAGCAGAACTTAGCAAGTGCTCTTGGCATCCAAAGAGAAATTTGGGGGTAACCATGCATTTTTCAAAGATAATTTAGCTTCATTTTGCAAAGAACGCCATACATTGTTTTGTATTTTAAAGCTTTTTACAAATATTGTTGCTTAATTATCTTCGAAAAATGCGTGGTTACCCCCAATTTTCGTTTTGGATGTCAATAATACTTTTTAAGATCTGCTTTTCCCGCATATTCAGGAAACGGCGCAAAAATACCTTTGAATTAGTAGGCACCGTCCTTAGCAAAAAGTAAATCGGTGCACTGTATGTTCTGTTTGAGGCTGTTTGAGTGGATGGGAATGGATTAAAAATTTCAAACAACTCATTTTGATTCATTTGAACGCCCCCTTCTTGTTGAGTTGTCAGGAAGGGTTCGACCGGCTTAAGTGCTTATCCCTGTTTTGACCTAAGGACGGTAGAACCACCATGAAAGTAGAACTGTCAAGAAATATAAACTGGCTCACGCTGTTTGCAATATAACTCTTCAGAATAGGCAATTCAATTATTTTTTCTAGAAATGGTAGCGCGGACACAAAGTCTGTTCTGTTATAATTTTTTTTAGTCTGTTTTCTTGTCTGAAAACTGAAAACTTAGCAAGATAAAAACATGATCTTCCTGGTGCTGCAATAGATTTTTGTTCACAAATTTGATGAACGCTCTGACTTCTAGAAGAAATGTTTATTTTCTCGTTTTGAATGAAGTATCATTTTAGATCCTTGGCACATGCAAATGATGAACAAACTTTCCAAGCGGCCAGTTTTATAGGATTTTAGAACCTTACAGAGTGTCTCGGAAGTTCAGGGAGCAAAATCTCGTTTCGGAATATCTTTGTTTCCTACCTATTTGATGCGAGTATTCCGTTACAAGAGCCGGCTAAAATTACTTGTCGAAGCATCGAAGGTTTCGGAAAGCGCTGTCACAGGAACAAACTTTGTATATTAAAAGTGATTTAACTAAGCAATGGGGAATTTTGAGGTAAATACTGCCAGGTATTACTTTTTCTTAGTTATAAGGTCATTGCGAACACTGAGAATTTTCAAGGAAACGCAAAATTAAGGCAACACACCCTTAATTAAGCCTTTAAATTAGATAAGCCATAATGAATTTGGGATTAGGATCCAATTAATTATTTGGTGCAATTTCTGTTGCATAAGGGTGGCTTGCAGAGTTCCGGAATTGAAGTATTCCGTTAAACACTGATTGAAGGGAACCTGCAATGATTGATAGCCAATCTTTTGTTCTCAATATTATCGTGACCTGCAGTTGAGGGACATAATCTTTCACTGGTCATGTTAATATGATTATCATTTTCAGTATATGTACTCTACAGACAACGTCATCAATAGAGTTAAGAATACCAATTTCGATATATTAAAATACAGTCCTAAGCAAAAGGTATCATCTCGAGGCTCTGGGGAATAAATATAAGGATTTGTATGAGTTTATTCCCCAGAGCCTCGAGATGATACCTTTTGTTTAGGACTGAATTTTAAGATATCGAAATTGGTCTATTGCATACGATATTTCGGGTAGTTAACCCTTTTTTTCAATCTGATTACACGGGGAAAAAACTAACAAAGACTAACTTGGTTTTACTGTTTTCGATTTGGCTCGTTGTATGGAGGTTGCGCAAATT
>NC_090885.1:71978606-72018606 GCF_036669925.1 Montipora capricornis | reverse complement strand
CTCCGCCGCTCTACCGACTGAGCTACAAGGTCAGACGGGAGCAGGCCGTGGGAACTGAAGATGTTAAAGTCACGGCAATGAACATGTACAAGTACAAGGAAAGGTTACGTTTATACAAACGTCTTGGGTTCAATTCCCACCCTGGTCAGAGTTTTTCTCTGTCCTTGTGTGGGCCCATTTCCATCAGTAGGGCTAACGCTCACATGGTTCATATGGGATAGAAATCTAGCACTTCACATTACCCTCTATTCAGTTAACTCTGTTTTACAGTTGATTGCTAAGTGACCTGGCCAGGGAATGGAAGTGAGGCTGGAGGTGACCTTGCTTGGGTGAAAGATTTCACTGTTTACTATGTAAATCATAAATAACAATTATTACTGTTTTAATGCAAGTGTATTATTTTGTATTTACACAATTAATTGGTTCTGAATTAACTTTGTCAGTGTTCAACATGCACGCGTTAGGAGTAGGACAGAACTGACTTGACCTCAATCAATCTTCTTCTCTAAAGTGCATGCCAATACACACTCTTTCCCTTGAGGTTTTGATCTGGAAACTCTGGTTTTCCCTCTCTGTAAAAGGCAACAATTTAATATTGATTTGCCTTGATTTGATTCATGGTCTGTGATTGTCTTTATTTAACAAGTTTGAGACTTAATATAATACTAAATTAAAGTGATTATTAACCCATTGACTCCTGGGAATGGCAGTTCAAAAACCCTGATAACAACCTCTACTTCCTCTACTTCCAATAACTACAGGTGTATGCCTCCTTTAACCCATTGACTCCTTGAAGTGAGACATAATAGATTTTACTTGTCAATTAGGGAGTGGTTCAGGCAGGAGTCAATGGGTTAAGGTTTGGACTAACGCAAAGTCATCTCCAGGATTGCTTTCTTTCAAAGGTTTGATAACTGAGTACATTACAAAACTGTATGATGGTTCATTGTAATTAGCTGGAAAGAGATGCCTTAAGGAACCCTTCTAGAAGGGTGATGAGGATTGCTGAATTGCAAAATGGTATGGTGTAACAAGATCAGGCTGAAAGTATATGTGAGGCTCCTTTGTCAGCTGTCAGAAGGTCCTTGTTTATCCCAAAGGATACAATTTAGCAAAGCAGCCAAATGTAATTATTGGTTTGGAGTTGACTTTGATGAGCCTGGGTGGAAAGCTAGTGTACCCAGGGAAAATTCCTTTACTCAGCTCATAGTGGTTGCAGAGGTGGGATGCATGGATGATCATGATCACAAGGCTAGCCCAAATCCTTAAGGCATACAGCAGGGGTATTCCCAATTTATAAATGAGTATCTGCTTTTTACAACTGCTGTTTGAGGAGAATGATTGGAGTGACATGGAGAGATCATTACATGTTGAATGATGAATTGTACAGTGCAACTGGTCAATCCCCACCCATAGAGCGGCTGACATGGTTCAGTGACATAATCCAGATGGATCCAAAGAGAATGCCAAGGGGAATGTTATAATTTTGGGAACCTCCAGGAAGGAGGCAGCTTGGTAGACAACAGATGTGAGGGAAGGATGTGTTCTTCCGAGATTTAAAGAAATATTAGTCACCTATAGAGAGGCAGTTGGGCTTGCTGATTGATAGAGATGGCTCGTCCATCCTAGTGAAAGCACTGTGTGGTTACTCCATGACAGCATAGGTGATGATGATGATTCCCAGATGGGCATCCATATCCTTAATTCATACCCTCAATCCTACAGGACTTGACTTCACCCAGCTACAGGCTGTCATGCATCATGCCACCAAATTTAAAGAGAAAAGTACATGTACTTGTATATGTAAATGTGTTCATGGCCTAACAGAGATTGTATATAATTGCTTTTTAAACTAATTCCAGTGACCAAGTGAAAAATGTTCCTGAACAAATTGAAAAGTACAAGAAAAAGAAGTATTACCTTCATGCCACAGAACTTCTTGTCTCCACAGGTAAGTAGTTATAGGATACATTGGCATGGAAGTGATGTATCTACTTGACCTGTATGATATTTTAGAATAAAATAGATGTTAATGCTGGTAAGCAAATACCGGGGAGATCCTGGAAAGGAGTGACTTCCCATCACGTGACTACCTTATTTGGCTCTCTCATTCTTCCCGCCATATGAGCCCACTCGGCTCGAAATTTTCCAAAGTTCAACTCGTTCAGTTTTTCTCTCAGCATTTTATTCCCTGCTATGGAATTTGCTGGCCTCACAAACGAGGTTCTACGCCTCCTGCTATCACAAAACAATTTACCTATAACTGGAACCCGGGAACAATTGATTGAACGCCTTCACACTGTAGATACATCTGCACCATCTTGTAGCTCGCGGACCAGAAGCGCGGTTTCCCATCCTTCCGAACCAGCAGAGAAACGTTCACGCCCCACCGTGAACCCGTCTACTTCAAGCGCTGCTGCTGAGGATTTTCTCCCCTGCGTAGATTCACCAGAAACTGTCACCATTCCCGACGACACTTTGCCCGAAACAAGCAGTCAGCAACGGTCTAATCCAATCCAAGATGGCGTCCGAGCAAGAAGTGCTTCAAACACGGACCCATCCCCAACTATGCTAGCCACTCTTATCTCCACCATCGTGGACGAAAAACTTAAGAATATACAGCCAACTCAGTCCCTGCCTCAACCGCAAATGCCTCCACCTCAACCCGTGACAGCTCGACAAACACCACGGCACTTGGACCTCACCGATCCCAACTTCGTCGCCAGCCTTCTCAACCAACCCAGCGCCGGCAATGACATCCCTCCCTCTGTCTCTCAAGGACAGTCTTCGCTATCAGCACATGTTCCTACCAAAGTTAAACAGGCAATTTTAAGAGGTGAGTATGTTGAGTTTGACACATTGCTGCCAGAAAACTCGTGTCCTTCGTGTCCTTCGACGGAAAACAACTCAGTGTTCCCTCTTCCTCTCGGAAAAGGAAAACCCATATTGATTCCATCGACAAATGGCTATCGGCCTTTGCTGTGTATTGTACTGTTCTTCTCACTTCCTTTCCCCAAAGGGCGGTAGAGATGTTTTCCTATCAAGAGATTATTCGATCAGCGCAAAGGAAGTTCGCGGGTTTCGCATGGCTTTCCTATGACATTGACTTCCGTCGGAAAGCAGCCACAAACCTCGCCGTTAATTGGGGAGAGCGGGACCCTCAACTTTTTCTTATGAAATTTACTGGGCAAGCGAAATCCTCTTGTTCCATCTGTGGGAGTGGGGATTACACCACTTACGGCTGCTCCCTCTCTGCCCTTAGGCCCCCCTCACGCGGAGTCTGCTTCAACTTCAACCGGGGAACCCAGTGCAGCAAAGACCCATGCCCCTTCATTCACCGCTGTAAGACCTGTAATGGAGAGCACCCCTCCTACCGCCATGAAGACTCCTCTTCAAAAACTAGAGGCCATGGCGATAAAAAATCAGCACACCGCTAGTTTCTTGCAGTCCCAAAAGGCCCAAACTCCCATTAATGTCCCTTTGTTACATGACCTCCTTCAACACCACCCCGATCAGAACTCTGTTTCCTACCTTTGTGCAGGCTTGACCAATGGCTTCAGGGTGGGCTATAAGGGGCCCCGTATCTCTCGATTCGCCTCTAACCTTCCATCTGCGAACCGTCAACCCCAAATCATAGAGGCCAACCTCCTTGATGAGGTTCAGCTCGGCCGCATTGCCGGCCCCTTCCAATTCCCCCCTTTTGAAAACTTTCAGATTCACCCCCTTGGCCTTGTCCCAAAGAAGAACAGCGAAAAATGGCGTACTATTTTTCACCTATCCTATCCTAAGGGGTCCTCCGAAAGCTTAAACGCCTGTATACCCATTGAAGACTTCACCCTCCAATACATACGTATAGATGATGCCATTTCCCTGGTTCTTGAACACGGCCCTGGCTGTTTCATGACCAAAACTGACATCCAATCTGCCTTTAGGATAATCCCTGTTCACCCTGAGGACTGGGAGCTCCTGGGAATGGCCTGGAAAGACCATTACTACTTTGACAAAGCCCTTCCCTTTGGCCTCCGGAGCGCCCCCTTCATTTTTAATCAGCTTTCTGAATCCCTGGAGTGGTTAGTTAAGCACTATCTAAAGATCCCTTCTATCATCCACATCCTGGACGATTTCTTCATCGTTCAACCACCTCCCCCCTCCCACTGCGCGACAGCCCTGTGTAGGATCCTTACCCTCTTCACAGAGTTAAACATTCCCCTTGCCCCTAACAAAACCTTCCGCCCCACCCAAGTTCTGGAGTTTATGGGAATTACCCTTGATTCTGTCCAAATGCAAGCTCGGCTTCCTGAGGATAAGTTAATACGCACCCGCACCCTACTTTACACATGGTCCTCAAAAAGGGCCTGCGTTTTGCGTGACCTCCAGTCCCTCATCGGGTCTTTACAGTTTGCTTGCAAGGTGATCTCACCCGGACGCCCCTTCATGCAACGCATAATCAACCTAACCCACAATGTCTCCAAACCTGGGCAACTCATTTACCTTAACAGAGAGTTCAGGAAAGATGTCGTCATGTGGCAACTTTTTCTTGACCACTGGAATGGGGTCAGTATGTTTCTCCCCCCCTTCACCGAACAATCCCCTGATATCCATCTTTATACCGATGCCGCAGGTTCTATTGGCTTTGGAGCCTTTTTCGATAATCAGTGGTTTCAAGGCTCATGGCTTCCAGGTCACCACCTTAACCCTGTCACAGGCATTAGCATTACCTGGCAGGAGCTTTACCCTATCTACCTTGCCTGCATGCTCTGGGGCCCCATGTGGGCCAATAGGAGGATTTGTTTTCATTGCGATAACCAAGCAACCGTCTCTATTCTTTCCACCAAGACCTCCCGAATTCCCCGCATCATGAACCTCGTCCGTTTAATCACCCTCCAAACCCTCCTCTTCAACTTTACTTTTACCGCCAAACATGTGCCTGGAGTCGACAATGGCATTGCTGACAGCCTGTCTCGATTTCAGATGTCCCGCTTTCGCCGGCTCGCACCACATGCATCGCCAGTTCCATGCCTGATCCCTCTTTTCCTGACCAAGGTTTGACCGTACAGGCCGCCACCTATATCTTCAAGTCCATCGCCACCTCAACCCGTCGGACATATTCCACTGGTGAGCGCCATTTCATTCAGTTCTGCCTCTCCCACAAGCTCATTTCCCCCCAACATCCTTTTCTACCTGCCCACGAGTCCACCCTGATCCATTTTGTTACCCATCTGTCCAACACAGTCTCTTACGGCACAATTAAAGTTTATCTGGCAGCAATCAACAACCTTCACATTGAGTTTGGCTGTCCCCTGGACCTTTCGGCAATGCCAGTCCTTCACAAAACTTTGAGGGGGATCAAACTTTCCCATGGCACCGCAAAGAAGGCTCGCTACCCGATCACCTCTTCGGTTCTCCATAGAATCCATTCTAAGTTGCAACCATTTCAGTCCTCCGATGTTGACACTTCTATGCTATGGGCTGCATTTACCCTTGCATTTTTTGGCTTTTTAAGAAGCAGCGAATTTACCTGCAATGGCAATTTCGACCCTCAGTCCCATCTCGCTAGATCTGACATCTCCTTCCACCCCAACATCCTTCACCCTATTTCATTCGACATCGTAATCAAAAAGTCCAAAACTGACCCTTTCCGGGAGACAGCCAAACTCACTATCGCAAGGTCATACTCAGACGTATGTGCGGTCACTGCTCTGCAAGACTATATGCTCCAAACTGCAACTCGAGACCCTGGCCAGCCACTCTTCAGATTCTCCTGTGGACTCAATCTCACCCGGACTTCACTCACCAACAACTTAAGGACTCTCCTAAACCTCTGCAACATTGACAGTTCCTGTTATGCCTCTCACAGTTTTAGAATTGGTGCCGCTACGACCGCTGGAGCCGCTGGCATTCCTGACTGGCTAATCAAAACTCTGGGTCGCTGGAAATCTAATGCATACCAAGTTTACATCAGGACCCCCAAGGAAACACTATGTAAAGTCCCCCAGTCACTGGCCTCCTGCTCCTCCTGTTAACAAATCCCCCAGGACTCTTTGAGAACACTAGAGTGTCTCATTGACATTTGCATCTAGTAATGTACTATGGTAGTTGCTTGGATAACTTTATCCTAATTTTCGTGTAGTTTTTAAACCTATAGTGTTTCCACCTATGGCCCCAGCAATTTTCTTTGCACCCATCCCAATCTCTGTCACGTAGATCTGCGCTATCCCCCCCCCAACCCATTTCTCTCAGGCGTTTCGACGTACCCGCCTTCCATTCCCCTGTTCACCACATGCCATAGGTGGGATCACTATCCTTAGCTTAATGCCATAGTACCCTTAAAACAGACCCAAAACAAAAAAAAAAAAAAAGCCCATTTAGCCTCTGTGGGCTTTCGGCTAGACTACCCTACTAGAGTGTTTTTGTGCGAGGGACTTTATCCCCTCTAGTCTCTATGGAACGCCCATTGGTTTGGGTCCTTTCCGCTCATCTCATGGTTTTGTATAGTTCCAAACGTATAGCGTTTTCACCCGTGGTCACCAAAAACAAAACCAACGAAACAAAACAAAAAAAAAAAAAAAAACTCAAAACATTAATAACAGGAACAAGGCCCATTCAACACTTTAGGGCCCTCTGTGACATTCTCGCTTGGGGCTGTCTCCCCCTTTCAAGTTCATGTCGTTTTATGGTTATTTTGACAACAATGTTTTTTGCACGAGGGTCCTATCCCCTCCAGTTGAAGGTTTTGTGCGAGGGTCCTATCCCCTCCAGTCGTTGTACGATGGCCACCGGTTTCTTACAAACAAGGCCCATTCGACCGCTTTCTCTGACATTGTCTTTGGGCCTTCTGCCCTTTTCATGTTCATGTCATACTACGATTAATAAGTATTTTGACAGAAATATTTTACATGAGGGTCCTATCCCCTCCAGCCAAATGTTTTGTGCTAGGGTCCTACCCCCTCCAGTCTCTGTGCGATGCCCATTGGCTCGCGTTCTTTATGCTCATGTTGTGACCCCTATCTCCACTCGTGGGTTCTCTCCTTTCACCCTTTGGGCAGGCAACGTTCGCTTTTCGCTATTGCAACTCGTAGAGATCGGGTCATTCTTTCTCCCTGTCAAGTGGGAGCCAAACCACTAAATGGGCTTCGCACAGGGCACTCCTCGTCTATCTCGGCGTTTTGGGCGGGGAATTGCTGCCTGCGGCACCCCTTCAGCCCTGTGCTGAAGCCCCGTCAGGGAGGGGGCATATTGTTACTCTGCTGGACTGGGTTAACCAGGACATTATGCCAGCAACTATGCCCGCCTTGCAATACAGGCATGAGGCACCCCCTCGGCTAGTTGCCGAGGCCCCTCATCCGGTGGTCCATACCGGCGGTGGGTATTATCCGCGCCTTGCCAGTACATTCCCTGTCCCTCGTTTACGCCCAAGTCGTGTGTATTGTCTTTTATTGCGCACCTAAGCATTAAATGATATTTTAGAATAAAATAGATGTTAATGCTGGTAAGCAAATACCGGGGAGATCCTGGAAAGGAGTGACTTCCCATCACGTGACTACCTTATTTGGCTCTCTCATTCTTCCCGCCATATGAGCCCACTCGGCTCGAAATTTTCCAAAGTTCAACTCGTTCAGTTTTTCTCTCAGCATTTTATCCCTCCCTCCCTCCCCGTTTTTTTTTGCTTTCTGGTCCCTGTGTATCTTGCTCACGAGCATACTGTAACCTAGTTAATAGTTCTCTTTAATAAACTATGGGCGGGGAATTGCTGCCTGCGGCACCCCTTCAGCCCTGTGCTGAAGCCCCGTCAGGGAGGGGGCATATTGTTACTCTGCTGGACTGGGTTAACCAGGACATTATGCCAGCAACTATGCCCGCCTTGCAATACAGGCATGAGGCACCCCCTCGGCTAGTTGCCGAGGCCCCTCATCCGGTGGTCCATACCGGCGGTGGGTATTATCCGCGCCTTGCCAGTACATTCCCTGCCCCTCGTTTACGCCCAAGTCGTGTGTATTGTCTTTTATTGCGCACCTAAGCATTAACTTTAATTTACAATGTCACTTTCATAATCAAATAACGTTGTTACAGTAACTATCATTTGTTGAAAGTATTTAATTTGGGTTGTTCAACAGTGTCAATATTAGAAGGAAGTTTATCTGGAGTTGAAGCACTGCGACATCTTAGACTTGATTTACAAACTCGAAAGAAGGTAGATATACAAGTTCAGGGATATAGAGGGATGCAAAATATATGATTGTAGTGGAGATCTAACTTGTGGACTCATACCCCAAAAATTGCCCTTTTTAAGATTTGCTTTTACTGAATTCTATGCCATTGCTTAGGTAGAACATGAAATCCTGATAAAAAATCTGAACACTCATGTTTACCTCAAGTCTGAGAAGAGCAGGCAGAAGAGAACTAAACTTGCACAGTATATGTCAGATGATTCTTCATCAAGAGGTAGGGTTATGTATCCTACTGTAAATATTATGGAACTTTTGTAATATAATTTTGCTACTACAATATTATTGATCTCTTTGGCTTTTACGTTTTGTTTTCCCATTTCATACCATGTGATCTTACTCAAGAGAACAATAGTTATTCATTCTTTCAAATGTCGTCTTATGCACGCACTTCTGTATGAATTACTTATGGAAAAACAAAAGGACAATTCCCTTGTGAACATCACATGGTCTTAAATGGGAAAACAAAACTTGCAAGCTAAAGAGGTCAATTATTTATTTTCAAAAGGGAAATACTGATAATCATATGCTAAGCTGACTGCCCCCGCCTTATCCTTTATTTGAAATCTCAACATAATTATTTACTGTCTGGTATTTAATGGTAAACTATACAAGGAACAATGGTTGCATAACTAATTCCCTTTTATAATATACAAAGAGCAAACAATAATTATTACAGTAGTTTAGTTTAAAAATGGCAGATGCCACTTCCCCTCTTAAGAGTGGCGCGTCAAGATTTTACTTTGTCTAACACCAGACAATTAACTTTTACTTACAATAGAGAATCTACAGTGAAATGATACATGAAATGGATCTTATATGAACTGCCAATATGAAATCAAGTGAAGCTATGATCCTCGCAGTTGTGAATGCAATTTTTGCGTAGAGAGGCCTGAAAAATTCAGGACTTCAACAAGATCCACAAATGACCAGCTCCCAACGTCAGTGGCTTCATACATGTAGCTCAGTTGGTTAGAGCGTTGCACCAGTATCGCGAGGTAACGGGTTCAAATCCCGTTGAAGTCCTGAATTTTTCAGGCTTCTCTACGCAATTGGAAAAATTGCATTCACAACTGCGAGGATCATAGCGTCACTTAATAGAGAATCTCTCAGGTGCAAAAGGATTAAAAACATGTTGGTCCACTCGTAAACTTTAACCCTTTTTCCTCTTGAGAGTGACACACAGATTTTACTCTGTCCAACACCAATACCAAAATAATAATTTTATTTTACTTGTCAATGGGATGGTTCAGAGGTGAGAGGGTTAACTGTGTTATGATGAATGAATGAAATAAATGTATATGTATTTGAGGTTATTGTTATAGATGAAAGGGAGAAGTGATCTCCGCACTTATCAATAAAATTTAAGCAATTAATAATTATTGTTTCTTATACATGTAGATACCTGAAAAATTCAGGTGGCTTCAACCAAATGACTGGCTTCATATGTAGCTAAGTCGGTAGGGCATTGCACCAGCATCACAGAGGTCATGGGTTTAAATCCCTTTGAAGATACCTGAATGTTTCAGGCATCTATAAGTAATATCTACATTATATATCACAGTTTCAAACTCAAGGCAAAGCCGAGAGTTTGTAAATGTGATACAGATCTGACGTGAATATTATATTTGATTTATTAAACATCAGCATTTAATAAAGTTAGTGTTGTACAAGGTATTTTGGTGATTCAAGCCATTTTAACGGGGAAAATCAAAAGAAATGTTTAATATGTAAATGAAGATTAATCTGTGTCACCAAATCAGATATACAGGTATTGATCAATAAAACATTTCTTTGTTTTCCCATCATGAATTGCTTCAATTGTCCTGATAAGTGCAAGGATCACTTCTCCCTTTGTGTTTTTTTATTTGAAATATAAATTTATTTCATTGCTCATTGTTGTAAAGTGCATTAATTTTGAGCACACCCACAGAAAAAATGTGCTATACACACAACACACAGTAAAAGATAATATCCCCATTACATATTGAGACAATTAATTAAAAGTGCTGTTGTCTTTAATTTCTATGCTTTGCAGAATTGTCTTCCTCTGTAGGATCAGGTGGAATTTTCAAAAAGTCTCACACACGCAGTGCATCGAGTAAGTAATAATAACTTCTAAATTACTACCTATTTCTCGCTGTATTTTATTTACAAGGAAATTGAGAATGCTGGAGGGCATTAAAATTAGAAGCCAATTTTGCTTGGAAGGGATGGGTGGGTTCTCACAAGCTTGAACTTAATTCCTTTTCTCAGTGCTCATGCATTCCATTCTTTTGGACTTGTTTTTGTTTGACATTGCACCAAGGTACATGTAGCACTTGGCACTTTGGGAAAAAAATTATGCATGCCAGTGTTGGGATCCCTCAAATAATCAGCCAACCCAAACAACACAGGATATAGAGCACATCAAGCTTCAGAATGGTTCTTCTCTGTAGGAGGTTACATCATAGAATGCAATCTAGAATTAGCCACTTTATCTTTTCATGGTCAAGTAATTCAACCTAAAGTTATCAACTTTACTGATAAAGCCAAATTTTCTTTTTTTTTCTCTCCCACACATGCAGTGCCACAATTTCCTTAGAAACTAGCCCCTTAATGCATTATAGAATGTCACATTCTTGTTTTGTATTGTTGCTTTAGGGTCACTGATGTTGGAACAAACGTCATCAGTGGATACTAGCTTTTCCACTGAGGTAAAGTATTAAATTTATTTAATTTTAAATGCACCAACTTAATTAATGGGGAGAAATTCTTCCAGGATTTCATTAATTAGGCCCTCCCTCTCATCCCCATTGGTCATGTGACCTTCCTGTTCCCATCTTCCCTCAGTCTTCACTTCGTTCGTCTGGTCAGGTCCCTGCCATTTTCCCCCCGCACCAGGGGGTCTTTGTTTCCCTCCTGCAGCCCTCCGCTGCACCCGCCCAAATAAAGAGTTCCAAACAAGCATTCGTCTGCGTGGCCACTGTCTTAAAACCTTTGTGGACAGGACGGGGGAAAATTACTTTATGTGAAGCTCCCTGCTTGGCATTTATTTTATATGTACATGTAATGCTATTTTATACATTCTTTTTTATTGCTCTTTATTAGATTACAGAAGATCTGAATGTTGACCCTGAGGCAGACAGTGATCACTTCATGATTCTGATCATAGAGTCACTCTCTCTTCTTGGAAAAATTCCTGAAGCTCTTGAGGTACATGTACACTGCCCCTCCAATGTTAAACCCTGGAAAATGGGCCAGCACCACAACTTGTGGAATGCAAAGGAATTTCGTATAGGGACAAAGAAAAAAATGGAGTAAGACGAATACTTGCTTAAATGTGGAGAACAAAATCTGAAAATTGAATATAATTTCGAGGTGTTAATTTCTATCCCCACTTAAAGGCTTATTAATTTTGGTAATCTCCACACCACCTTTTTCCTTTGAGGGTGAAGTTAGGGTTACTTTTACTTATTATAAACATTCATATATTACATTACTTTTCATATAGAAAGAATAGAATGGTATTTAAAAAAATTCAATAGTTTGGCAAAGAAGCCAGGAGTTGTAGTTGAGAGTGTATTGTGCAGCTTATTGAGTGCCCGAGGAATGATACTTTGTCAGGACGTTTTTCATTATTTGCAAAGAGTAAAAACAAATAAACTTGTAAGAGTAAAAACTGTGGTCAAATTGGCAATGACTGTAACCTTGCAAAACATTATAGAGGATCAAACTGTTTTCTTTCATTCCTTGAGTGTATCTTGGGACATAGACAAAAACAAATTTGTTTTGAGAAACATACATGGAGACCTGTGGTTTCAAACATAACTTTTTTCTTCTACTTAGGCTGTCAAGAAAAGAATGAAGATAGAGATGTCATTGATTATCCATAGAGCTACCACTCTTGTGGCCAAAAAGTAATTTCAATAAACAAAATCTACATAAAATAATTTACTTTTAATACTGTAACATTTAATAAGACGTAAGCTGAAGTTTTCTTGCCTCATCAAACACTGAACATTATTGTTCAGGTGTGTCTTAGGGACATATCTGCCATCAGAGTAAGTGAATAGAAGTTTCCAAAAGTGGCTTTTGGGTCCCTATCTATTGTTTTTTAGTATACCGGTAAATGGAAATTGGGACGCACTGGTCATTTACAATCTATGCTGCATTTTGTGTACAACGTTGATCAAGCCTTATGAATTTGGCGGCATAGGTGTTTTCTGCTAATCTTTCTTTACAGTGCGACACAACGCCTTACTGTGGCCACCTAACAAAGTCTTTGACAAATTACCTGCCAATCGTTACATGTATGTGTGAAAATTATTGACAATCACTCCTCCTAGCAACAATCACACGGTTGTAAGTTGAAATGACTTGAACACCGTTGCATGAGTTCTTGAGTTGACATATTTACACTTAGATGTCAAATGTGAAAGTTTGTTGGGTGGCCACGGTAAGGCGTGTTAAACTGTAAAAGTAATATAGCTGTAATGGATATTAGAAACATGGTTTCAAGAAGTGAATAATTACATGTCTGATACCTTTTTGCCTTTTCTTGTTCATGTAGGGCTGGACAACCTGCAGAAATACTCCTTCAGCAGGTAACAGATGTTAATTCATGTCAGGTCTTATTGGTTTCAAATATGATTACTGGATGTCTTAACTTTGCATGTTGAACCACGACACATCTATCAATTTGGCATTACGCAGTCTATACATTTAAATTGTAAACAAGTGACCAAGAAAATTCATACAGTGCAAGCTACATGTACTGTTAGTAAGGAAATGGAAACCTTGAAAGACCCAAAGACCTTTGACATCCCTTACCACTTTCAAATTGCAATTTTTCAATTTATATATAATTTGCTCATTAAAATGATGTGATAAATGTTTAAATTGATCATCAGCTAAAAAGTGCTAAGTGGTTTTACCAGAGCTTTGAATAGATCCGTAGACTTGAAATATAACAAAAACATTTATTTGCTTCTCTGAGGTTCATGCTTCTTACAAAGAAGCATGAAACTCAGAAGTCCTGTATGTATAAGTTTCATTAATCATGAAACTAAGAAGCATGAAACTCAGAGTAGCAAATACTGTAAATGTGTTTGACATAGTTCAAGTGTATGTGTCTATATTGTTCATTATAATCACGTATATTATTGTTGTAATTGTTTGATGGAATACTTGAAGGGCTCAATGGAAAACCTGCTGTTTAATTTTCTCCCTTTTTTGTTTTATAGAATATTTTGGAGCTAAATCATAAGCAATAAATAAAATAGAGTTTACCTACATGTACAACTGAACAGTTAGAAGACGTCCACCAGAAGTGGGAGAACAACTGACATTCTGAAAAATATAATATTTTTCGTTCATCTGTATTCATATCTGTAGCATTTTTTGTGTAGGACACCTGATGACTGTTCAAGGGAAGATAAGAACTGTGGACAATTATTTTTAAGATTTGGGTGCAATTTTGCAAATATTTTTGTAAGACCCAAAGGTGACCTATGAGCTTTTCCCATCCAATTAGAACCAGACTCACCACCTGATGGAGCTCTTGGATGTGGTTTTTGACTTGTTTAGAGGCGTGGCCCATGCACATGAAACAGTCCTTTCAGCAATTCATAGGGTTATTGTAAGTAGCAGATCTCTGTGAAATGCTCATTTTCTGCAAATAGTAATTCAATTAAAGGTGCGAAGTTTTGTTGAATCTACTGAATAGCTTATAATTATTGAATAATATCAGTGAAAATAACTTGTTTTTTGTAGACTTGATGTTTGAGATTCGTTTCTGAAGTGAGTTAGTACCTGGTCATGTACTTTTCCAAATAAAGCCTATTCTCCTCCCCAGAGCCCTCTGTTTCTTTTGGTCATGTGGTTGGTGAAACAAAAGGCTCTGGTCGCACCTTATTCAAATTTTTTCTTTGGCTGATTAAAATTGTATGCGCAGAACAAATAATTAATAAAATTACAAGTACTACGCATTACATTTTACTTTCGGCCCATATGGCAGGAACAAATGAGATGCAGCAAGCCCTTGTTGGCGCACTTTTCAAAAGATTAAAATAAAAACTTCTGAAATAATTATGGTGACTACGCCAAAAAATGTGTACAAGTTTCCACGAAATCAATAGAGAACTTAAGCAATGACGATGGCGACGACAACGAGAATGTCATCTCAAAATATAAATTTGCATCATTGTAATTACTTCTTTACTATTTCAACCTTTTAATAGGACAAGGGTTTGGTAGTTCCTGAAGAATTACACTGGTTGGAACGGTGCTTAATTTAGGGGAGAAAATGAAAATTTATCCTCAAATGGTGATGTCCTTGATAAAACCTCAAAATTTGGCTATTTTACATTTTTGTTTTTGAGATGAAGAAATGGACATGCATGTGCAGCGCATGCAAAGCTGTTTTTTTTTTGTCCACAAAATATGCAAATGTTTAATGTTCTCATTGCCGTCGCAGTTGTTGTTGCTTAAGTTCCCTATTGCATCACCTACAATGAGATCATTCTCGATCGTAACTTTCCTGGCTGTTTTTTTGTTTGGTAATCAAAACCTTTTAAATGCTTCTTTGAAATGATTCACTGAGGAAGCATCCATTATACCAATATCTTCTGTCCCCTCACTCATGGTTATTGAAACTTGAAAGAAGTGTGCATGCCCTGCCAGATGTCTGAGATTTGTAGACATCTGGTATTGGCTGTGACCAGAGCCTTTTGTTTGGCCAACCACATGACCAAAAGAAATGGAGGGCTATGGGGACGACAATGACTAAAGCCTTTGCCCCCATCCAAAAAGAACTTGCCTGATGCTCTTTGTTTCTAAACAAATAAATCCAGCCTTTCCTTCTCTTTTTTGTCTGACTCAAACACTAAAATTCCCTGTACTAGTGGTGTTTAAAGATAATAATACAGTTTGTGGAAGAATTCCATATCTCAATGGCTGGTAACTTTATGTTACCTTATCAGCTTACAGATTTTGTAAATAGCCAATTTTCATTTAAACGGTGTTTCTAATACCAGAAATTAGTTAGCATAACATAGTTGCTTGTAAACTTGGTGGCCTTTATTAGTTAATAGATATTTGTTAATAATCAGTCCTCATGTAATCTGTATCTTTAATTTGTTAGACAAAGTGTTGTGTAAATTTATTGTGTTTTAATAGGTGTGTTATTGTATTTGCCCCGCCTTGCTTAGCTTTTTCTAACTATTTGTGGGGTAAGCCATCCACTAAGTATCACATAAATTAGCTAAAGAAAATTGTTGTTGTGGGCTTAAAAATTAAAGACTTTAAAATTAGCAAGAAAATCCTAGCTGAAAATAATAATCTATGGGTTAGATTTAACTATGAGGAAACAATAAGGTGTGTTCAGAAACAATCTGCAGCATGGAGTTGATAAGACGAAGAAATCTGATGCATACATGTATGCATTGATGAGATGAAAGACTCTGATCATTTTTTGTCTTTATTTACTATCTTGAAGAAGTCTTCAGATTTCCCTACTGATTTGGAAGATGCAGATCTTTACACAATTGACGTTGTTTGGTCTGAGATCCAGTTTGCTGTAAGTCAGAAGTATTGCATTGAATATTGTAACATTGTTACTTGAAGCACCCACATCACCATTTTCCACTAGTCTAGTTAAATTTACTCATAAATGAACATCCAGTCTCCTTAGACTTCTCAAAAGGCCACTAAACCTAGAGCCACAAGGCCATATGCAAGGTGGAACCGAGTATTTGGCTCACTTGGTTGAACATCAGACTACCATGTGAGAGGTCAGATAAGGACTGTAAACTGTAGACCCTGTCTCATGAACCCTGGCCAGTTACTCTGCTTGATTTTAATCCACTTTCTATTTTCCTACAAAAGAAGTGGAAGTCATATCTGATGGTGTTGTGGTTTGGCCTTGTTCGGGATGGGGGAATCTCATGTTTCTCTGATTGTTTGTAAGCTGCAAAACAAGCAGGATGGCAAAAACCAACATTTGGCTTGATTTGTATTAGTTGTTAAGTTCAGTTTGCAGCGTCCCTGATTATTGCTCTAGTGCTAGAACGACTAGTATAGACACTTAAATAAAGTTCCTTTCCTTTTATAGTTAAAGTTCTCTAAGCAGCGCATCCTTGCAAGCAAAGCCTGAAAAATACCCTGAGGCTCGCATTACCTAGCAAAACAGACAATCACTACTAGTACACTGATAAACTGAAAATGAATGGTTTGGAAGGAAAATGGCTGGAAATAAGCCCTTTAACCCGTGAAGAGAAAGAGGCATTTTGAACATACAACAAAAAGGCTTACTTTTCCAGGCACCAGACACTTCTTACAGTCATTTGCTCCTTATTGTGTATTACATTGCATCACCTAATGGAATGGATTTTCTTTTCAGATTCAAGTCCTGCTAGGTGATTACTTGGATGTCCAAAACACTGCAACTCAGCAAGGACCAGTGACCTTTAATGATTCATCAAGGTAAACTATTTTTTTCCTTCTAATTATTATACTGTACTAATGTTGGCTCATGAAACATACATGTACAAACTGCCTTTTGCATGAGGATTGGAACTAGAGAGAGCATAGAACAACCTTCAGAGCAGGATAAAGAGAGGATTCAACCAATTCATTGACAGATCATGAGATGTTGCATCATAGCCTATCTGGGAGAGCACAACGCATGTGGTACTTTAGTCACGAGCTCAAATCCCATTTTTGAGACTTCTCTAATGAATAAGTTATAGTAGGTATAATAATTGCCTATGTGAAAACAAGGGTTATTCTTTCCTTTTTCTTCAGTAATGCACACTACATTTTCATCTATTTCATTCTAGATTAATATACATGTAATAGTGCTTAACTATTTTTTTCAAATCCTTGATTAAACAATGTATTTAATGAAACACTTTGTTGACTTTAAAAGTGCCCAGACTTACACTTATGTGTTTGCCTTTTAGTGATGTAGCAGCATTCTTTTCCCTCCGGAGGAGAGGTCCTATAAAATCTGATGAAAGGGTAAGATTCCTGTTTGTTAAAAAGGATGCTTTTGTAGCACTCAGAGGGACAGGCAAGAGGAAGGCTAAAGCTTCTGCCCCTCTCAAGAGCAATTTATTACTTATATCCATGTATGACCTTTACTTTGTGTCTTGATCTTGGGCAGAGCAGGAGTGGAGGGGCCTTACCTTAGTAACTATCGAAATGGTGTAGTTGCTTCTTTCTTTCCCAAAGAAATCCCTAAATTGACGTGTAAAATTACCTGACATTAGCTGAAGTAAGGTCTATAATTGGTACTCTTTAAATTTAAAGGATCAACCCTGGCCACCATGCAGTCTGATACAATAATTATGTAATTTTGTTAAATTCACATGCTAAAATACAGAAATACAGCTAGTGTATTTTACAATCCCTTAAAATGTTCCTCTTTCAAAGATCAGGTGTTTAATGCCTAGTTGCTCAACGAAAAAAATTGTTTAAACATAGCTAACCTACCCTCCATCTGTCTAGCCTTGTCTCAAAGTGCTTTTTGGAAAATTTTGCAAACTTTTCCACGAGATAGTAATTTAAGCCATTTCTGATTTTAAATTTAACTTCTTATTCAAAGCAGGTATAAATGGACTCTTTTATTTGAAATTGATTTTCATTTTATTTCTAAAGGATAGCTAAAAAATGGATCAGGTTTTGCTCTAGAACTCACTTTAAATAAGAGCATATAAAAATGAACTTGGATGAAATAAATGTGTATCCTTTGAATTGCAAGTTACTGACAAAGGAGAGAAGTGATCCTCGCTCTTATCCTGAAAATTGTCTCTTATAGACACCTGGAAAAATTCAGGTGGCTTCAACAGGATTTGAATCCATGACCTTTGCAATGCTGGTGCAATTCTGTACCAACTGATGGGCTTCATAGCTCAGTTGGTAGAGCATTGCAGAGGTCTGAATTCTCAGGTATCTATAAAAGACGTCCTGATAAGTACAAGGATCGCTTCTCCGTTTGTGTTATGTTGATTTGAAAATATTTAATATTTAATTGCTAAAAGTGAACACATTGACACATTTTCTTTCAGACAGCATTATATCGCTTTGAAGGTTCTTCATCAGCAATCAGTATGAACACATATATTAGAGAAAGACGTCAGGAGTGCATTGCTGGAACAGCAGTATGTAGTCTTATGTTCTTGCAACTTTAATATACCAAATTCAATGTTGCAGTGGTGACAGTATGTTGAAGCATGAAATTCATCTACAGCACCGTGCAAAAGTAAGTTGACAGTCTCTTTCAAGTTTCGATTCTCGACTCGATCCTTGATCCTCGATTCTTGCAAGGATCGAGGATCGAGGATCGAGGAACGACAATCAAGAATCGAGTCGAGAATCGAGTCGCAGGAATCGCTTGACTGATTCCTCGATAGATTAAGAGCACAAACACAACTGGGAATATGAATGAAAGAAAAGCCTGCCAAAATTTTCTCGGAGAATTTTATTCGGGAATAACCCAAAAACCTGAGCGAGTTTAGTCTTCTTTCGAATCCCGTTGCTGAAATGGAGAAAAGATCACAACGAACGACACTATTCGGATTGCGGAGGAGACACATGTACATGTAATTATTCTTCGGCCGTATGATCGAAGCATACTCAACAATCAGACGGATTGTTAACAAACAGTCTTCGACACCATCTGACCGGAGCGGTATTTGAAGTTTACTTTGTAGGCTTCTAATCGAGAGCGCGATCTACCCGACAATTTAGCTATATTGAGTGCCTTTGTTGCGAAATTTTATTCTTATCTATAGAGTAGAATAATTGCAAATTTTGCATTTGTCAAAGTACCGCATGTATGTTAATTTCAGATTAACGAACAAAGTTTCGTTGAACCTAACTATTCTGTAATGACTCGCTCGAGTTGTCCGAAATTTTAACAAATTATTGAAATGAAAGTTCGATCAAATGAGCGCGGCCTTGTTTGTGTATTCCCTTACAAGAATAAACAGTTCTTTAGTTACCAAATTGTCCTAGATTACTTTAGGATTTTCAAATTTCTGATTACTATCAAACAACCAAAACGGTGAACTTTTGTTTGTTGCAGGAGAAACATCTGCGATTTCATACTGTATCTGGCTTAAAAACCTTATAAAATTATTTTGTATTAATGCAAACACACAGCTTAACCTTACCGTATTTAGTAAAAAATATCATTATTTATTACATGTATTTGTGAGTTGGTCATGACTTTTATAGACTTAGGTAAACTTCTCAGAATGTTTGCATTGAGAGGCTGTTTTTGAGAAAAAGGTTGGAAATATGTGTAAATTTTACACAAATGTCACTTTTAAGGAATATTTAGTGTAGCTGAATAGGCAGTTGAAGCTAGCTACTTTGTACAACCATGGAACTGGTGCAATTTGATTTGATGGCATTACCTCTGTTAATTGATGCTTTTTATCATACATGTACATGTTCCAGTGATGTAAGCCCTATCCAGGCCCATAGCTGGTGTATTTCAAGGGGGATTCGTATCCATTTGTCTGACGAAAAACGTTTAGCTTAGGGTGGGGGTAGGGAAGAAAAAGCGCTTTTTAAAATCAAACGTCAGTCTGGATCGCTCTAGTATTGTAAGTCCCTTAATTCCCTACTAAAAAAAAGGGTAGTGCATTATTGGTATAACACTAACAGTCCGTATCACAACAAGGGACCACAGTAACATTAAGTGTCACAGCAAATTTGATAGCTCTACCATTCGCGGATGCATGGTGGCAAATAGCTCCACCACTTCTTCAAGGTCTATTTGCATGTCGTAATAGATATGCATAAGTGCAAGTGACGCTAATCTGTTCTCGCCATTGTGCATCGTATATAGGTGTTTAACCTTCCTGGGCTTTCTAGTTTGTTATATAGTTAGACAGCAGTCACAAAGCGTCCTATGCGGCAGCGTTTTGACCATGATGGCTCCCAAAACCAAAAACATAACAGTCAAAACAGCAAATACTTTATTTTGAATAGGCTAGCACAAGCTCAATCCTGACAATCCAAGAGTCGGTGCTTGGTTATGTCGGCAACAGCAAAAAAAAAAAAAAATCTTGGGCCTCAAGGGGGGTCGAACCCCTCACAACCCCCCCCCCTTCCCCTCCTATGGGCCTGCTATCCATAGCAAGAAGGCAACATTTTGGTTAAAGACACGAAAACCAGAGTACGTACAATGTATCAGAGCAGAGAATCTGGGAAACCAAAAACCTCACCCAACATAGCACTAAGTTTGGGACATATTAGTCAAAAGCCAGTACTTTTTTCACTGTGCTTACCCTTCTGAAGAATATTATGTTGGTAATTGATTTCCTTTCAGAATGAGGATGATGATGATACATATGGTGAACCACTTCACACCATTAAGCCACAGTTGCTGTGTAAACCAAACCCAAGGAACATAACAGGTGCTCACAAACCTGTATTAATTTCAGGTTTTCTGTGTGCAAGCTCGTAGTTTTCATGGTTATAAAGTACATGTGATCTACTTTTAAGTGACCTTTACCCTAGAGAAGAGACTTTTTTGGGCTAATGAAACAAGGCGTAGAAATGACCAGCACAAATTAAGATTACCGGCACCATCTAGCTGGAGAATTTCATTGTGTAACTTTTAAAAGTCTTCTGTTTTCCTCTTCAAAAGAGGAACCATTTTTAAAAAATCCATTCAAAATATATTGATCATTAATAAAATGGCATTATGGGTCAAGAGAATGTGTTGTGTATCATGTTAACTAAAGCAGTGAAAATGCAGGATAAAGGTTTTAAAGGTACATAAAGTTACTTTTTTGTAGATGTTTGTTTGATAGGTCTAGTTCATTCTTCTCTAGTCCATTAATTAGAATACAATACTGAATGACCACATCATTAATTCTGAATGAGGTGTGTGAGAGTTACCTGAATCTCACCTGAAGGTGTATAGACGAATGATATCTGGCTTCTATTATAAGAACAATATCAGACTAAAATTATTTTTGTGTTAACAGTCAGGTGAGTTTAAGCGGTGGCTTAGGGTTACTCAATTACATATACATGGTTCAGTTGTTAATTAGAAAGAGAGACATAGTTGAATTCCTACTTTGTTGTCTTGCAGTTGTATTCATTCCTCTCATGTCCTTTGTGAGAGAAATTGAAGCAGCCATCAAAGTCCAAGGAGAGTAAGTGTGTTGATGGTTTTCCTCATAGATTGGTGGATTTTTAACAGCAAATGACACCATCTGCTTCAAGGGACGTTCATTTTTTGGCATGAGTAAATTATAATGGTCCTTGCAGAAGTTAGGCAGCATTTATTGCTTGAAATTCAACTGTCAACTGTCACGGTAATTTTGTTTAATTTTGTTAGTCATGAGCTCTAAACATCAAATTGGTAGAGAAAGAGTCTTTCATTTGCAAAATCACGGCCACATAACAACTGAGAATGATTTTCCAGCTGTGTAAATGACATTTTGGTATAGACTGATATAAATTTGAAAAAAAGTGGGCCGACGTTTTTCGAATTTACCCAAATTCAATCCATTTCAATCCTCTCCAGTTTTGTCCATCCATGTGCCTTCTTGGCTTCCCTGTGTTTTGTTAGAGTTCTTCTATAGTTTTGAACAGTTATTTTGATATTTTAGTTAATTCTATGACCATTCGATCAGTGCTGAAATCGCCTAAAATTGTGTGACCTAGCCCCTTTAAGCACATACCTTATTAATTTCTAGAGACAATAGATTTTGGTGTTCCTTTACCCGGACAGCATTGTTTTGCTTTTTTTTTTCGTTCTCAACTCATTATTTTCCTTTGACAAAACCCTCAAAAATGCCAAATAAAATTTTTAATGTGTTTTCTATTTTTGCCGTGCTCAATATTTTAGGGGGTGGATCGGTGAAGCATTACAGCTAAACTTGTGCCTCTGTTACTTCCTCTTCAGAATGAGATGCACCTTGTATGGATTCATAACGGATTATGTGAAGGATATTTTTGTTGAAGAAATCTTCTTTGATATCCGTGAAAAACTAAGGGAGGTGACTCAAGGTATGACGCAAACCTTACTAGTCACAGATGCTTAGTTCAGGGAGTGCTGGATAGCCGTACCATATATCAGTAGGTGGAGCATTGGACTACTGTGTGGAAGTTTCATAGGCTCAACCCTGCAGAACCAGGGAGTTAAAATAACTGACAAGAAAGTGATGCCTTTGTAATCACTTCCACAAATGGTTCTAAAGACTTTCAAGTCTTTTCAGATATCGACTATAAACTGAAGGCCCCATCTCACAACCTTGCTCATAATATTATTATGAAGTTTTGTGGGACATCAAAGAAACCACACTGGCACTATAAATTTGCAAGTGATAGGGCGTGGAGTGTTAGTGAGGCCACGTAATCAAAACAGCCATATCTCATGCGTAATTTGCCAAGTGCTGGATAGATGGATAGAGATACAATGTTTAACTTATTTTCTCTTTTCGATTTTTCAAGATCGAGAGACCTTCAGACGAACTACTGATTCTGGCATTCTGAAATTCTTGGGGGCAAACAGACCCCTACTGCAGGTATATTGTGCGCAAAGTTTTGTTTAACTCCAAATTAGCGAGTTTGGGTGATCACACCATTTCTAGTGTGAGATTTTTTAACTGAAGTAAGTGTAATGTTTGTTGATACTGAGATAATGCCTGTAGAATTTATAGTGTCTGGAAAAAGCGCTAATTTATTCAAAATTCGCTTCATAAAATCATTTAGGCAGCTAATTATTACATTACTTACATAAATACGTACTCGATTGATCACTCCCCGTGGGGGCTTTTCAGGGTCAATGAACACAATCACGACAGAACATAACATTCAATAACATCTGTTAAGAATCCCAACTGGCCGGAAGCAAGCTAATTAGCTATTTACAAGTGCAGCTGAAAAGTTTAACCAGGGACTACCAGGAACAAATTCAACGAGTGGTCAGAACGTGTCTTGAACCCGGGATCCAGATCTCAAGGCATGCGCCCCAACAACCACTGGCCGCCCTGAAAAGCTTAGAAATATAATTATGTACACGTAGGTTGTCATACTTATTATGGAGGTCGGAAGCAATGGATGTAAATCCTAACGTACGACAATTATCATTGTTTTCGCTGAGAGCGGTAAGAGGGCACTTTTGATTGGCTCTCAGGGAGTCCTTTTATTTGTCAACCAATCAGAATGCGTTGTCTATTCCCTCTTTTAGAGCACAGCAACAGTTGCACAGCTCTTACAAGATCTCAAGAATCTGATGCACAGCATACCCAACTACTCTCCTCAATTCCTTGAAATGGTGTGCAGCATGCTGACTATTTTCAAGATGAGTTGCTATGATGCATACAAGAGTAAGCGAATCTTCAACAATACACTTCTGCCTCATCTCTCTCGTTCTCTCTCTGTTTCTCTGTGCGTGTCTTTGCTGCAGGTTAAAGCTAAGAGGTTTAGGTAAAAGTTATTTGAACCCAGTTCAATTTGGAGGTTACTTTGTCTAGTGTTGAGGCCGTCAATAGAGGCTTCCTTTGCTACTGCTTAAGTTTCTCAGCTAACTGCGATGATCTTTCCAACTTTCATTCCAAAGTTCGTGTTTGATAGAGCAGTTTTCAAATGACTTTCGTAATTACGCGATTGCAATTGCTTCGCTTAGTGACTGGTTTAAAAATCTCGCGCCAGTTTATTAACCAATGAAATGGAAAACGAAAACCAATCGCGCCTTGCACGCGCGATTTTTCCCGCGCTGTGAACAAGTAAAATGGACTAAACCATTCCCGAGTTGCTGTTTGTCTCAAGTTGAAAGTGACTCTTGGTGCTAAACCATTCAAATGATAATGAGTTTGATTTGCATAAAAATACACCTCATTTTCATTTGAATGATTGTGCACCAGGACTCGCTTTGAAACTGAGGCCATCAGCAACTCGGAAATGGGCTATTGCTACGAATTTGGAGTGGTTCATTGCGCTGTTTGCACATGCTGTGATTGGTCGAGGTAATTACTTTGGTATCTGTTTTACGACACTCAATTGAAAATCACTCTATAAATACATGTAGTTACGTGCATTTCCGGACATAAGTATCCGTACGATAGACCGTTAGTCTACCTTATAAATGAGCTAAGCATTCGAAGGGTTTTGACCTTTGTTTCAGCATTACTGCAGTACAGTGGAGAAGCTGACAAATCTACGCGTGTTTTCAGTGCTAATTGGACAAAAGATGAGGACATTAGCCGCTGTTTAAGGTAATGTTGGTATAAAGGAAAGGTTCGTTTTGCGTTTGGCATGCGTGTGTAATCAGTCTAAAATCGTCATTATTCCTTCTTTTTTTTTTTTTCATTAAACCCCAAATGAAAGATTTTTATATCTTGCAGGTCGCTTCCCAATTGGCCAGGTTCTCATCACCATCACTCTCATCGTCAAAGGAAGGTAAAAACTAACTGGTTTTGTATACTTTGATTACTTATCCAGGCTGTGATTTTTTTATTGTTATGTGGGCTTCCTTTGACTGGGCTGAATTTTTCAGGAAGAGGAAGAGCAAGATGTGGAAGCTGTGAGGAAACGAAACCAGAAGGTAATTCAGATTGAACTTTTTCAACTGATGCGCCAGTCTGACTTTGCCTCGCTGTCTTATGGCAGACATACATACATACATTCATACGTACTTAATTGACCACTCGTCACAGGGGCTTTTCAGGCCCAGTGAAACACAATCACGGCAGAGCAGAACATTCAACAACAACTCAGCTGTTAAGAATCCCAACTTGCCGGAGGCAAACCAGTTGGCTATTTACAAGCGCAGCTGAGAAGTTGAACCAGGGACTACTTGGGACAAATTCAAGATCCCCCGATCTCAAGGCAAGCGCCCTAACCACTGGGTCGCACTGCCTCCACAAACGTCGTGTAAATAGTGTTCGTTACGATTGCCCTAAAACTATCAAGAATCTCGCACCTCTTTTTGAAAGTTAAAACAACAATAATATCACTTTCTCGCCAGGATTGACTCATTTTATTGACTGCCGCAGTCCTTGATTGTTTTGATTGAGTTGGTAATACTAAATTAAAAGACTGATTTGAGTGCGTTAAAGGATATGTGCATGACACATTCTTGTAAATTAATTTCTTTTGGTAGCCATTTGGTTAATTTGGTTTAGCGTTTCTTCGTCAGTGTCATCTTTCAAAAACTACCTCAAAGTGACTTCATTGTCAACCCTATTCGCCAAAGAACTGAACTTTTTTGTTCGGTAAAGCGTAAGTATTGTTGCTCAGTCGGATCCTTGAGACTTTGTTAAGGCCTCCAGGCCATCCCCACAGAAAAAAACGTCAAGGGATCTTTCTGCGTGTTCTCATTTTCAATCGAGGTTCGAGAATTTAAAGTTGCAATTTATTATACGCAGTCATTTTACTTTCCTTACAGGAGACCGATATTTTGACAGACAATTTGGCTCAACACCTTCTCAATGACTTGGAAGTGTTGTTTGACACACGCGACCTGCGAACTTTAGCCAACCTTCAAGAAAGTATGGTAGGTAGTCTCAAGCATCTTATGTACAGGATATTACATGGCCGCTTGGGGATACGAATTTTATCTTCTCGTGCGGAAAGTATCTCTCACGAGTGAGCGAACATGTAATGTTCTGTTTATTATATAGATATTGACAAAATGTCCAGATTTCAAACAACTTGTTTTACTCATTTTCGAAATGATGAAAAAGTGGTCACCAACCGCTAAAACACGCATGTTGTGTAACATGAACCAAGATGTGAAAGTTATGAAAAGCAAAATCATGATAATGTAAAATTTTGCAATAAAAATGTTAATGTAGTAGACAAAGATTTATATTGAAACACAAAAGTATCTTACAATGAAGAAGAAGCTTGCGTTTTATTGGCTAATCGTTTTCGTCACCATGACGACACCGACGAGTCAGGGTGGCTTAGTGGTTATTAACCGCCCCTCCCACCTCTGTGACCCAGGTTCAACTGTGGCCTCGGCTGAGTTTCAGTCGATCTCAGTCTGACTCCGAGGGTTTTTCTCCGGGTACTCCGGTTTTCTTCCCTCATCAAAATCGACTCTAGATCAATAACATCCGGGCGGATACCGTCGCATAGGGATAACCTCTGGTATCTGTCCCTTTCGTTGTATTGAATGAATAAAGTTGGTATTATATTCTCACATGTGAAAGATAAAAATGATATGTTCACCGAGCGCGGTGAAGATATGATTTTTTAGTAAAAGGAGAAATCCTGGTATTTCATCGGTATCTATATAATAAATATGTATATCTGTTAACTACTGCGAGCTTCCTATCATTTTAATTCGTGTAATCAGAACTTTAAATCCCCTCCTTTTATTGTTTGACAGTCATCGTAGGCATGCTCCATATTGAACTTATTTTTGTCCTTAAGAGTCCTGCTCGATTAACACGACCGGTGGTGAGTAAATCTGGCGTAATTTCGGTTTTCAGCTTTACCGACGGGGTCAGAATCGCATTTAGAGTGGTCTTGGTCGGACTGGGAGAAAATTCTGATCAAACACCGTAATGAGAATCAAAAAAGGCCAGGTTAACTGGCATTACCTTCGGGTTTATTTAATTGTAACAAGAAAGGATGAGGTAAGAGAACCGATCCCCCATACATGCCTCTTCCAATCACAGTTTTTTTCTTAAATCAGCTTTTTGTGAGAGGCACCTGATTGGCCAGTTGTAATGATGTAATGAAATTTTAAACATGCGCGGCATTGGGAACGAGAACTTAAAAATAGATTTTAAAAAACTGATGGGCATGGGGATCGGTTCTCTTGATTGTAATGAAAATATAAGTAAGAGTGGAATTTACAACTTCCGGCTCTTCGTTGGTCGAGTCCTGTCTGAAGCTGGTTTTTATTCAGGTCTTATAAGCCCTCTTACAGCATTGTTGTGCTATGAGCGAAATCCCAGCTTTATGAGTATAGGCTCAACTCGGCGTGTTGTTTGTGTCAGCCACGCAGTTGTCATGCAATTGTGCTCGTCGGTCAACAAACATGTTTTCTTTGTTTTCTTTTTCTCATAGGAATGGCTGGCATGTCACATACGACTTTTTACCACAAGTCTGAATGCTCAGTCTACAACAATAAGTCTTGTTAAAGGTGACTCACAAGAGAGGATCAAAGCGGTAAGCCACTGGGAAAGAAACATTAAGGGCTCGTGGCTCTTTATTATGGAGAGCTAAATATCTAACAACTTCCTAGAATGGAATAACTTGTTACCTTTCGCGAAACTGTTGGGTTCTAAACCTTAAACAATGGATGATCTTAAAGAATTAAAAGGGAACATAGAAAATAAAAACGACGTCGGTCTTCTGTCGTTGTTAAATGAGCTTAAGTTTAAACATTTTGCGTTTACATGCAGTATAGTTGTAAAAGCGAGGGGGGTAAAACGAGTTAAACCGAGCAAAAAGGGGTTTAAACTAAATATGTGAGGTTTTCAATTACTATACCTCGTGAACTGTTTTGCCTAATAATTTAAAATGCCAGCCAGTCATGCGATTTCAAGGACGGATCTACACCTATTTTAATTGATACCACCTTATCCTGACTGAAATTTCAGACATGATTAGCCCAATTGTTATTAAGTTCCGGTTCTAATCCTAAAGGTTTTGTTAAATTTTGAATAAAATAACACCATATTAAACTTGTAACAGAGAGACGTTTATGCAGGCTGTGGGCATAATTGCGTTCGCGGACGAAACTGGGTGAGTCAAACATACTTAAAAGCATTCAAACATTCAAACTGCAGCTTACCTAGTTTTGGATTCACCTTCTATATCGCTTTTCCAAATTCCACCCTTACTCAGTTTAAAACATACGACTACCCTTACAACTGATTAAAATATGTCGGTGATTTAACTGTGGGACAATCAACTTAAACTTGAAACAAAAATAAACTCTGACTTTGCAGGGAACCAACAGTAAGCTGTGCTTACTGGAAGATTACCAGTTACTCATTCAGACAAAAGTAGATAAAACTTTCCAAATATGTTACGATCAGAATTATTGTCAAGGTTATTGTACATCCCGACAAGGATTGAATTTTGTAGGCTTCCATGATGTTTCCAATATTGTAAATGAGTTACAATAATAATCATTTTCTTTATCGTTAATATCATGGTCGTCATCATAATTACGTATCTTGGTAATTCAACAGGATTTTCAGGACGATAAGTGTGGTTGCATTCAAACATAACATGAAAATTACACGAAAGAACTGAGTGATCCTCGCACTTAACTGGGCAATCACAAAGTTAAGCAATTGTCACTTTGTATACATCTGCAAAATTCAGGCTGTGGATCACTCAGTTCTTTCGTTCATTTCTTTCGTGAAAGTTACAAAATTATTTACCTTTGACTCGGATTTGATTTTTATTGATTTCGCAGCAAGAAATTCCACCAGTATCTCAAGAGATCATCCAGTAAGTAACATAGTTGAACTAAAAAGGCTCCTTCTCAGCGGTGGTCGCCATCTGGTGCAGATATGGCGCAGTGGCGAGAGCACTCGCCTCCTACCAACGTGGCCCGGGTTCGATTCCCAGATCCGGCGTCATATGTGTGTTGAGTTTGTTGGTTCTCTACTCTGCACCGAGAGGTTTTCTCCGGGCACTCCGGTTTCCCCTCTCCTCAAAAAATCAACATTTGACTTGAGTTGTGTTAATTGTTATTTTCAATTTACAGTGTCCCCAATTCGTGCTTCAGCGCTAGAACGATTAGACACTTAAATAAAGTTCCTTTCCTTTTCCTTTCCTTTGGTATCGAGATATGGTTTTAAGAGCCAAACTTGGAGTATGTGAAGGTGTACGTTAATCTTAAAAGAAATGACGAAGTCTTCTTTATTTTTTCAAACTTTAGATCATTGACATCACTTTCTGAGGATTTTCAAAACATCTCTGAATCTTGCTTGCTTGTGCTTCATCTTGAAATCAGATTTCACTGCTTTTACTATCTGATGAGGGCCGTTCAGGAAGTAAGTTCTAGTCTTTAAGAGAGTATGTAGGCTTAGATACTTGATGCCGTCTACTACAGCTTTTAAAATTTACCACTCACTGATCAAACCTTAAAAAAGCGGGTTCTTCCATGTGAAAATGTAGAGAACAAACCAACTATTATATGTATTATCTGGAATTGGTTACAAAAATATGGAATGGTATCTGCTCTGAACTTCGCCAGGTTATGGGACATTACCTTTCAAACGCAAATTGAATGACTTACTTCTCATTAAAGATTTTGGGCACTGAGGAGATGAATGTTGTTGACTTGCGCTACATTGATCCTTCCAAGTATTTGACTCTTTTTTAAACATTTTCTCCAACCTTTGTCCCCTTGTGTATCAGGCTTTTGTTTCTGTAATTAATTTCAATTTATTTTCTGTTCTGTGATCAGTTGTTAAGTGTTACGGTTTTTTAGAAAGAATTAGGAATATTGAATCGTGGTCCAATTAGCCCGCCAAGAATGGCGATGCCTAGTGCACTACCAGCGGGCTACCATAGTCTCTGCATAAATAAACTGAATTGATGGCGGTCATAAGGGATTGGGGCTAGCTCGAACGTTCTCGCGCAATTCTCTCTCTAGCAGACTATTTATGCCTTCGTGCACGATAAATATTGTTCTGAGTTTTGCTTTCTAAAAAATGTAATGTTTTTTGTAGTATCTCATAGTTTTGATTTTGTCTCCTTAGTCAAGTTATATTTGCAATTCCAATGCTATGGATCCTGACCCAAATGTGAACAATCTGAACAAAAGTTTGTCTTCCTTTGAGGAGATAGCCACAGCATGCATGGGACATTACAAGTTCAGGTACCAAAATTCAGTGGAGCCAAGTTGTTGGCGCAAACCGTGTCCTATTAGTAGCAATAAGTTAGTAGGCGATTGGATTCTGTGATGGGCCTCCTGGTGATGTTCTCAATGACCAGCTGGTAAAAAAAACCCATTCATATCAGATGTCGTGATATTCAACAACATGTCATTACGTCCTCAGTGTATTTGCTACACGAGGAAAGAAAGTTTCCAATATTAGGGACCTAAAGATCTACGACGACAACATTGCTATTGACACGAAACAACAGCGGTTAATGAGCAAATATGACTTTGTAGGTGCGTTTTGAACTTTTGTACTTTAAATTTCCCGTTCTCTGCAAATCTGCGAAACGACCAAATCTCATGTTCTACGAAAAACGTGAGCCTCCGACCGACGGCATTTTTGATTTCCTTCAGTTTCAATCTTCTCACGCTTTTTAACACGTTTCCACCAAATGAAGCTCGTACTATTTCGACTAGTTTTGTAAAAGTTAAATAAACTAGAACAATGTCGAATGTTTTTGAAATTTCACATGACATATTTATTCACACCGCTGTCCGAAGTCCTCTAAGTTTCCCATTTGTGGCTGGCATTTTGGAGAGTTTGGCAACTCATGTTTCGTTTCTGGGTGGCGTTCGCATTCATATTGAAACGTTAAGTCTACCCGCAAGATGGATGACTTTGAGCCAACGTTGCTCCCTTTTCCTCGGCGTGTCCAAAATCGCCATTCAACGAATTCGACCAACAGTATTGCGGTAACGTTTATGCGCTGATGAAGGCCATTGTTCTGCTTGAAGTGTTCCTTTGCTTCATTAGGGAGCTTAAGCAACGACAACGGCGACGGCAACGACAACGTCATCTCAAAATATAAATTTGCGTTATTTTAATCGCTTCCTGACTATTTCAACGTTTTTAATATGACAAGGGTGTGGTAATTCCTCAAAGATGACACCAGTCGGAACGGCACTCAATTTTAGGAGAGAAAATGAAAATTTATCCTCAAGTGCTGACGTTCTTCATAAAACCAAAAACTTGGCTATTTCACGTTGTTGTTTTGCTGTCGACGGCAACGAAATGGACAAAAGTGAAAAACGCACGTGCAGGGCGTGCAAAGCTATTGTTTTTACCCTCTAAATATGCAAATTTGTGACGTTCTCGTTGCCGTCGCCGTTGTCGTTGCTTAAGCTCCCTATTATTTCGAACTCGCCCCCAACAACCTTGTCTTCCTTGAACAAAATTTGCCCCGCTTTATGATTATGAAGGAAAGGTAGATCTTCCCAAGTGTTATTGAAATCCAAAAAGAAAATTGGGGGTAACTACGCATTTTTCAAAGATAATTGATGAACAATATTTGTATAAAGCTCTAAAATACAAAGCAATGTGTGGCGTTCTTTCTCAAATTGAAGCTCAATTATCTCTTAAAGAATGCATGGTTACCCTCAATTTTCTTTTTGGATACCAAGAGTACTTTTTAAGATCTACTTTCTCTGCATAGTTTTAAAGCGCGCAAAAATATCCCTACATTAGTAAGCATCACCGATAGGAAATCCGAGTATCTGGAGATGCGCAGAACGTATGCGCAATAACAATAGTAGGCACCGTCCTTAACGGTTCAAGTGCGCATGGCGCTATTTACTGATCAAGACTAACATTATTTTGTTTTTGTTTATTTCACAGATACCTGTTTGAAGGAGTTGGTTTTCTTGTATCGTCCATTCTTGTCTCAAACGTCTCCGAGATAAAGAGAATAAATCCAAACGGCATCAAGAAAATGTAATTAATTTCCTAGTCTCACATCTTAGCCAGAAAGAAAAGGATTATAAACTGAATTGTTTCATTCCAGAGAAAGCAGGATTTGCCGTCTTGACGTTTTCTCCCTTTTCCAGCTTTCGCTGCCGTGAAAAATACTACATTGTTTGAATTATTAGAGAACTCAGGACTCGATGAGAGCTACCATGCGACCAAAAATGTTCATTCACTATTTTCTCAAATCCCATAATGCATCTTGTTAACCCCCAAAATTATGCATAATCATTGTTTGCAATTTCTCCGGGGACTTAAAGCTGTCCCCAGAGAAATCGAAAACAATAACTATGCAAAATTCTAAGGAGTAAGCAAGTTGTATTATGGGATTTGACAAAAAAAAGAATACATGTACTGAGAACTCGCTTTATATTGAATGCGCATGGTCAAACGGAAATTTTAACTGTCTTGTAAGTCTTAGCATTGCGTAGCGTTTAATTGGACGGTTTTGCCTTCCTTCATAGCTTTCCTTGACTACTGCTGCTGTTTACGCTTTTCTCTTATGTTGTTATGATGGTACTTTTTCAGGTGTCGTAACATTTTTGCAATTCAACAAAACCTTACAAACATTACCATGTCACGCGAGGGAGATCTGGATCGAGCTCGACAGTATTACGAATTGCTTTACTCGAACCCGGATGTAAGTACTGTGCACTTTACGTAGGACGCCATGAATTTGGCCTCTTTTGGCCGTACGTTTTAGTGTGTAATACCTTCTGCGGCATTCTCAATTTTACCCTAGCAAAAGCGCTATAACTTCCTTCGCCAATTAAGAAGGCGTAGAGCTTTTCCTTGTTTCGTGTGCTTTCGAAATCCCTGAACCAGTTGTCGTCTTTCGGCTCATCAAGGTTTCCGTAAATGTTAAAGCAATTCAAGCGCAATTTCGCCCTTTTTGTAGTGACTTCCTTTCATCCTGCGCTTATCCTCCCTTTTTTTGTGTGTGCAGGAGATTTTGACGTCCATTGTTGAACAAGGCGCAAAGTTCAATCAGAAGGAGTATGCTGACCTCTTGTCGCTGCAGTCGCGTAGTCAAACAATCAGGGATAACAGCGCGCATGAGCGACGACTACAAAAACTCAAAGATATTTTTAAGAAATAATTCTTGCACGTTTCGAATAACTAATTTTTCAAAGTGGTTTTTTGCCCGTGGTATATAACGTATCTTGAAGTGGCATTTGCATTCTTGAGCAAAAGGAACTCACAGGAATCACACGGGCGCGGTTTTTCAAAGCTGTTCTTCGTATTGTTGGTTTTCACTCACGTGATCAACACCATGTTTTTCAACGAAAACAAAAGAAAACGTTTGCATAATAGTAGAGTTCAATTCCCAGAGGATTGGATCGGGACACAAATATGGCCGCCGTTTCTTTGTTAACGGGCACAAACATGGCTGTGACGTCATGTGAAAACCAAGAATTACAAAAAATGACTACGTACTCTTTGATGCAACGCAATGTATATGTAATTCTTCTAAGTAAAATTTGAAATTTATGATTAAAAGGGTACTGTAAATATTCTTATTATGTCCCAAAAACATCCCGCTAAGTTTGCAGTCAAAAGGCTCAAGACAGTAACGTGGCTTACACGAACAAAATTTCCATTTTAATAAAACAAAAAAGTAATTACACCTTATACAATTTGTTTAACATTCCATTGGTTGGCACACAGTATCTAATGGAGAGAACTTCATGCATGAAAACGATAATGGCATTTTTAAGCTCTGAGCTTTCAAGCCCTCCCGAGCCCTCCCTTTGTTGGTAATTTTTTGAGTATTGTGAACCGCCTTTCTTTGACATATAGCCCGAACCTTTTTTCCTTTCTACTGGTTATGTTAGGGTAATTGTGAATGTTAACAAGTTGTTGTTGTGTTCACCCCTCTCGGCGTTGCCTAGCATGGATATGCATTGTTTTGCTGTCGTTGGCTGCCTGTTGGCCACTTCTAAGGCCACTGAACGTGACTGAAGAGTAGAATCCTAATACCGATGCTTTATGGCTTACAAAATAAAACTATTGCTAACCAGCGGACCACAAGGCCTTTAAGCTTCATTATAGAGTAGGTTTTATATTTCCAGGTGACTGGCTTAGTCGCTGTATCTGTCTCTTGCTAAATCTGCCATTCACTCCTGATGGGGCTGAAGTAAATTTAAAAACACCTAAAAAAGCTACCTTAAAAAATACCTAAAAATACTAAAAATTAAAATTTTCAAAAATAGCCCTTCCTGGAGTGAAGAAGATTAGCAGATTTTAGACGTTATAGATCTTGTGTAATAAAGTTGAAAGTGAAGAAGTGTCATTTTGTAGCCATTGTGTTCAGAGATTAATCTTGCGTAGTGAACCAGGGATGAAGGAGAACTTCTTCCAATGTTGGGCGGTTGGTTGGAACAGTGTTAAGAAGGGAGGAGATCAAATTCTTGGCCTCTGTTGGAAACAAAAATACATATGTATTTAAGTTACAGTATTTCGAAGCATTTGAAATAAAAATACCCAGCAAGCTGTTAGTCGTCCTTTTTTCATTTGGCAAGACAAGCGGACAAAAATCAAGCGTGGAAAAGTTCCCGCATTCATTCGTTTTTTCAGTCCGAGTCCCATGGGAAATTATCTTTGATGATACTTAGTTCAACCAGAATGAAAACTTATTTTTATTAGAGACTTAACAATTGGATTCACTTTTGACAGAGGGTCATGACCTTGAAGCGTTGAACTCTGGTTCAGAGCTGGGGTTTTTTTTATTTTAAAAATTTCCTTATTTGGATGGAACAGAGCTCGTGCATTTTCCCGCGCGCGCAGGTTCGATCTAATATTTTTGTCCATATTTGGGCATAAAATTCGTGTTTTAAATCCCCCGCTTTTTTCCAAGGAAAAGAGTTTCAAGTTACACGCAAGGTTATGTGCTTCTGCTTCTGGGGCTTAAGTGGAAAAACTAACACATGTATACCTGCCGAAAGATGATCGGGAATTCGAGGTGCCATTTTCAAAGCATGCTCGGGTTTATCGAACGCCATGACTGGGGAAAGTATCTCCACCAAAAGAATCCCCAGTTGCCAAACGGTGCCCTGGCAACCATCATACTTTCCTGTGCTAAAGAACTCGGGTGGTGTGTAATGATTGGTTCCTGCAATGCGAAGAATAATTTCGAGAGTGTTGCTATGCGACAATGAGTAGAATCACAGGATCCTAAAGGTCAACTCATGGATGCAAATGATGTCTTATGGGACATCAAAATAAATAGCCTTAATATAGCGTCACTGATGGGAAATGACCTTAAGAATTCTTTAATTTTTAAAACTCGAAAATAATTTCCATTCCAATTTTCGTCTTGAAATATATTCGGTTGCAAGGCATGCAAGTTCCTTGCTTTTACTTACAACTCGTTTCCAATCCATTTTGGAAAAACTAACACACGATGTATCCATGGAGTGATGTCGATTCCGGGCTGTAACTACCATAGCTTGTCATTGAGCTTAGCGTATTAATGAGTTAAAGGAGTGTCCTTGGTTTGATGTTCGAGATTTTATGACCGGCCTTGTGATGTAATGTGAAAGTGATCTCATCTCTTGTCTGCAGGCTTTTTTCCTTCCTGCCTGAAAAGACCCATTCCAATCCTTAACGGCACCTTTTCGGTTTTGAATAGCACTATATCCACATCTTTAATTTACATTCTACAAAAACCAAGTAATCTATTGGTGAGATCGACAGATCGATTTTATAAGAGGAGGGCAGCGAGGATATAGGGAGTTGTCAACCAACAACTGAAAAGAAGGCTGCGAAAACCATGAGCAATTCCGCGGTCAGCTGCGGTCGGCCTTGCAAGAGTTATTCAACTGGCCCACTTCGCAACGTCGTGAGGTGTATAGTATTAATTATTTAGCGAGAATGGTTAATTCCCTTTAAGTAGACACCCCTGTTTCTCTCTAACTCACCACGAAATCCGTCAAATGGTGTCTTTTGAACCTCTGATGCCAGCCCAAAATCAATCAACTTAGCTTCATCACTGCGCAAGTCAACAAGGATGTTCTCAGGTTTTAGGTCTCGATGAAGCACCCCATTCTTCTCACAGCTAAGGTTTGCCTCGAGGATCTGGTAAAAGTATCGTCGAGCTTCTTTCTCAGAAAGAGTTATCTTCTGCTGAAGAATATCAAACATGTCCTTGCACACTTCTGGTCGCTCCATCACGTAAACGTAGTATTCTTCCGTTGTGAACACCTCATACATCCTGATCACGTAACGATGTTTGGCCTTGTGTTGGAGATAGGCTTCTGTTGGGATTCGTTTGCCGTTAATCTGAGAAATTTGGTGAGGCAGTCACGTATAACACATAAGTGAATTCGATAATCAAAATTCTTTTCTTTTCCGATTCAAACTGCAGTGATTTACTCACCTCCTTTACCTCTCGTACAGACTCCTTTGAGACGAATTTAAGGGCCACCTGGAGTGGATTAAAACAGTAATCAGTATCTTCCTTTCCCAAATTTAGGGAGGGTTTTTAGGGTCCGTCCTTTAAAGGAAGTCCAGCTTTTTCAACAATCAATTTACGTCCAGAACCATCTGGAAACAAGTAGTTTCGTTTTGACAAATGCTCCTGGCTCTTCCTTTTCGAGACCGTTTTTGAAGATAAACACTCTTTTTGGATTTGCCAAAATGTAAAGTCTTGGAACGCCGTTTTGAACTTTGTTTCAATAAACGCCCTCTGGAGTCTTAAAAGACACTGAGTGGGCCCTCCCCCGGTCTTTGCAAGCTAAAAAGCAAAATATAATGCTAAGGCGCTGGAATTGATGCCTCAATGCAAATACAAGAATGTTAGGCCTCCAGTTAGCTAATTTTTCTTACCGGCAAATTGTCTTTCTGGCGTGTAGCGGCAACAACTTGACCAAAGGAACCGTAGCCAATCACATCTCCAAGATCATAGTTTGACAGACGACCTGAAATTCAGAGTTATCAAAAATGAACGAAAAGATTGATTGGATTGGTGAAATTCTGGATAATATATACTCACATTAAATTCATGATTAAAATGTTTAAATTAATAGTGAAATAAAATAAAATAAATTAACAATTAAATTAACATACGGTGTGCACTAATCTTCTTGAGAAATTCTGCGCGGTCGGCTTGTCTTTTTTCAGAATCCAATACACTTGACGCACTTGAGATTGGAGAATAACTGATGTTTGTGTCTTCTTTCCTTTCAAAAAATGCTTGTACCTAAACGAAGAAACAACATACCATTTTGCGTGAAAGTTGATGACGATCTGATTGTGTAGAAGACAAACGCTAGAAGACATGGTATCTATATATGGTATACATGGTACACATAGTATCTGTACGCTCAAGAATTTCTATAAACTTTGCAAATTCACCAAAGTATGTCAGTACTATGACGTGCTTGCACATGTATTAAAGGCTGCGAGCATTACATCTCTCCAATTGTCATCTTATCGATTACATGACATTTCATTTTTTCATGTGTTCGCAGGGAAATAAAATCAACAAACTGAAAACACGCGCAAGACTTTTAACAGTATATTGTAACATTTTGTAAGCCAAACACAGCGGGCCGGAACGCTGAGGTACGGTATATTACAGTCAGGCTCTGAGATCGTCAAAATCATATTTTGATCACAGTGAGCCACACTGCACAGTAGAACTTACTTTAGAGTCCAGACGCAAGTCTTCTTTGGTTCTCTTTTCTGATTGCAACAAATGATGCTTATCGCTGTCACTAAAAACTTGTCTCAACTTTTGCCTGGAAGTAGAGAAGCAAAAAATACTTAAAGTCCCCATATACTTCTGTATCAAGGAGACTGACTTAATTTCAACTTGGAAAAATATACATTAAACTGCACCTCCGTTACCTTTTGGTTTTCGGCAGCCCTTCGCTGAAACAGGCAGGCTGAAAAATTGATCAGGAAAAGAAAAAAAGCACTTTGTTTGGATCTGATTTTAAAGAAAGCATCACTTTCTCCCAACTTTTTCTCGTCTACTCAGTTACTTACCCTTTTCCGAGCGCTTGAGCTTTTACATGGGCCAGGGAAATCTCCTGTTGTCGGGTTGCACGAAATTTGCTCTTCTTTTAAACGAGGTCGTTTGTCAACACCTTGGATTGACGCCTGTCTCTTTCTTTTCAAATTGAGTTTAATTTTCTCAGACATAACGGATTAGTTAATTGCAGCTAATTTTTCCTACCTCTTTTTCGCGTAAATAATTGTTTCAAACTTCAACCGTCTTTGCTAACATTTAATGCGGAGAAATTGTTCTCCTTTGTGACGTCACATGCGTAATTCCGCTCGCTCTTTGGAGTAAGGTCCCTGCACGCGCGTGTGCCTGCCCTGATATCCCTGGTTTTGCATTGCGCAACTTCTTTGCGTCGTTGGCGCGCGCATAATTAGCTCGCGCACATTGATAAAATGGCAGATTTTCAGAGACACCAAGCTAACTCTATCAAAGAATGGCTATTTTCTCCTGAACGAGCAGGTGAACCCCCCCCCCCCCCCCGCCCCCACCTTTTTTAATGGTGTTATGTACCTCGTGAAAGGTGCAAGAAAAACATATTTTAAGGAGCAAAACAGTTGGAGAGTAGGAGTTGTAGTATTTACATAAAATGACGCAAAACTGAATTTGGAGTAGGCTTTGGTAGATTGTGCTAGCATAATTTTAAGCATAATTTAGCAAAACGAGCGTTGTTTTAAGCCTTTATTTCAGTTTAGCACTGCTAGCATAATCCGAGCTTTTATGCGTTGAAAACTAAAAAAACCCATCATAGTTCTAGAATAATTCAGTTTGTGTTTTATTTCTTTATTGTTTTGGAAAATGTTGAGGTATGCGCTAAATATGGTCTGGCAGACCAGGGTCCCCTGTGCATGACTCTCATCAAGCCACCACCCTTATGGCTCGGCGGCTTGGCCCCTCCGGCCCCAGATCAAAGATGGCGTCGTCCTCGAGTACACTACTTCCAGCGACCAACAATCTGGTAACCTACCCCATTGGTCTTCTGCAGTTATGGAGGTTCTGCTGGTGCAGCCCTCGTCTGCAGCCGCTGAACGAGTATTCTCTATTCTTAACTCATCGTTTGACGATTCACAAGAGCATGCTCTCGTTGACTATTTACAGGCTTGCGTAATGCTTCAGTACAATAACCGATAACGCAGAGAATAACAACATGCATAGTTGTCTTTGTACGGAACTGAGGGATCTGCTTGGATGGCGTCTAAAACAGGTATGCGGGCTAAAACTTTCTGACCCGGATTCAGAACCCAGAAACGGTTGATTTTGATAGCATTTCTTAATCATTTGACTTATTGAGGTGCGCACATGCGTATTTGCGATGCTAAAGACTGTAAGACTGGAAGGTGGACTATATGAATGTTCATTAAAGTCAGAATTGATAGAGTTGAGCTACTGGTGATCTTTATTTTACTCAAGATCTAAGTAGCATAATTTCGGTGACAGAGAGCATAATTTTCAGAAAGTAGCATAATTTTGGCATAATTTCTAAAAAATATGAGCACTGCTAAAAGCATAATATGCTTTTTTTTCGGGCACAATTTACCAAAGCCTAATTTGGACCCAGACACTGAGGCCCCGTCTACAAGTATCCGCATATTTTTGAATCCGCAACTCTTTCTTTCCGGATTCAAAAATATTTCCATCCACACGTGGCGTGTTCAAATCGAAGTTGCCCGTCCACACGTATCCGGATTCACTCTAGTGCTCAGGACTCCTCAAGAAAGCAGAGTTAACATGCGCCATGAAGCCATCGGCAGCCACCTTGGAAATTGATTTCACGGGAAGGAACTGGGCTTGATCTTGTTACGTCATCCGGATAAAATATATACCTGGATTTGGCGTCCTCATTAAAAAATATCCACCCTGGAGAGCGTATTCAAAAAGACCCGGATTCGCCAGTGAATTCGCCGGATACGTGTGGACGGAAGACCTACACGGAAAGAAAAAGTTTCGGATTAAAAAATATCCGGATACGTGTGGACGGGGCCTGAGTGTGAAGCGATGTTGTAGCGGTCCAATTTTCTTACATTTCTTTGCAAGATCGAACAATTTGAAATCACTTCACTGAAAGATGTTAGCCCTGATAAACAAGTGCGCTCAAGTTTTCAGTAATATTCCGTTGCTTCTCGAGTAATTCGGCAAAAAACACTTAGAATTAAAGG